>NC_029774.3:95662350-95664237 GCF_000817695.3 Arachis duranensis | reverse complement strand
CAGAGCCACTCTGACTTAGCAACCATGGTCTCTGATCTAATCAAAACCACTCAAAGTTTCATGACTGAAACAAGGTCCTCCATTAGAAACTTGAAGGCACAAGTGGGTCAGCTGAGCAAGAAAGTTACTGAACTCCCTCCTAGTACTCTTCTAAGTAATACAGAAGAGAATCCAAAAGGAGAGTGCAAAGCCATTGACTTAGTCAACATGGCCGAATGCATCAAGGAGGAGGAGGACGAAAATCCTAGTGAGAAAGACCTCCTGGGATGTTCCTCAAGCAAGAAGGAGAGTCCTATTAAGGATCCTGAGGAATCTGAGGCTTATTTAGAGACCATAGAGATTCCATTAAATCTCCTTCTGCCATTCATGAGCTCTGAAAACTATTCTTCCTCTGAAGAGGATGAAGATGTGACTGGAGAGCAAGTTGCTCAATACTTAGGAGCTATCATGAAGCTGAATGCCAAGCTGTTTGGTAATGAGACTTGGGAAAGTGAACCTCCCTTGCTCATTAGTGAACTGGATACTTGGATTCAGAAAACTCTACCTCAAAAGAAACAAGATCTTGGCAAGTTCTTAATACCTTGTACCATAGGGACCATAAGCTTTGAAAAAGCTCTATGTGATCTAGGGTCAGGGATAAATCTTATGCCACTCTCTGTAATGGAGAAGCTGGGAATCATTGAGGTACAACCTGCCTTGTTTTCATTGCAATTGGCAGATAAGTCATTGAGACAAGCCAATTAGGTACATGATCATGAGGAGTCACGAAAAAAATAAAAAAAAATTAAAAACAGAGTCAAAAATAGAAGAAAAAAATTTTTCACCCTGGAGGTAGCGCAGACTGGCGTTCAACGCCAGTAAGATGCATCTGGCTGGCGTTCAACGCCAGAACAGAGCACCATTCTGGCGCTGAACGCTAGAAACAAGCAACAACCTGGCGTTAAACGCCCGGAATGTGCACAGAGAGGAAAAACTGGCGCTGAACGCCAGTAACAAGCATGAAACTGGCGTTCAACGCCAAAAACATGCATTACATGGGCGTTGAACGCCCAGAACATGCACCAATGGGCGCTTGAACGCCAGAATGATGCACGAAAGCAATTTACATGCCTATATGGTGAAGGAATGGTATTTCTTTTCACCTCAGGATCTGTGGACCCCACAGGATCCCCCTCAGGATCTGTGAACCCCACAGGATCCCCACCTAACATATTCCTACCTTTTCTTTTAATCCTAATCACACTCTCCTAATCCAAATCTCAATTCACCCTTCCCCATATCACACTTCCCAAAAAACCTTCACCAATCACCTCTATTTTCCTCTTCTTCTTCCTCTCTTCTTTCTTCTCTTGCTCGAGGGCGAGCAATATTTTAAGTTTGGTATGATAAAAGCATAGCTTTTTTTTGCTTTTCCATTACCATTAATGGCACCTAAGGCCAGAGAAACCTCAAAGGAAAGACAAAAAGCTTCCACCTCTGAGTCATGGGAGATGGAAAGACTAATATAAGCCGTCATAGCTCAGTGGTAGAACATGTGGCTGCAAATCAAGAGATCCCTGAGATACCTCAGGGGATAAGTTTTCCTCCAAACAACTATTGGGAGCAACTCAACACTTCTTTAGAAGGTTTGAGTCACAATGTGGAACAATTAAGGGTGGAACATCATGAGCATTCCATCATTCTCCAAGAAAATAAGAGAAGATCAAAGAGCAATGAGGGAGGAGCAACAAAGGCAAGGAAGGGACATAGAAGAGCTAAAGAACATCATTGGTCCTTCAAGAAGAAGACGCCACTAAAGGTGGATTCATTCCTTGCTCTTTATTTCTTTCTGTTTTCGGTTTTTAATATTGTGTTTATCTATGTTTTGTGTCTCTACTTCATGATCAT
>NC_029774.3:95656545-95660929 GCF_000817695.3 Arachis duranensis | reverse complement strand
TCTCTTTTATTCTTATTCCAAGATATTCATTCGTACCCAAGAACATGATGAATGTGATGATAAGTAACCCTCATTATCATTCTCACTTATGAACGCGTGTGATTGACAACCACTTCCGTTCTACATGCAACCGAGCTTGAATGTGTATCTCTTAGATTCCCCAACAGAATCTTCGTGGTATAAGTTAGATAGATGGCGGCATTCATGAGGATCCGGAAAGTCTAAACCTTGTCTGTGGTATTCCGAGTAGGATTCCGGTAATGAATGACTGTGACGTGCTTCAAACTTGCAAGTGCTGGGCGTTAGTGACAGACGCAAAAGAATCAAGGGATTCTATTCCAGTAGGCGCAGGAACCAACCAGTGATTAGCCGTGCTGTGACAGAGTGCGTGAGCGTAGTTTTCACTGCGAGGATGGGATGTAGCCATCAACCATGGGTGATGCCTCCAGACGATTAGCCATGCGAGTGACAGCCGCAGAGGACCATTTTCACTGAGAGGATGGGATGTAGCCATTGACAACGGTGATGCCCTACATACAGCTTGCCATGGAAAGGAGTAAGAAGGATTGAGTTGAAGCAGTGGGAGAGCAGGCGTCCTTGAGCCATACAGTATCTCCATTCGCTTATCTGAAATTCCCACCAATGAATCTGCATGAGTATTCTATCCCTTTTATTATTTATTTTCTTATTTCTATTTTCAAAAACCCATAAACCAATTTAATCTGCCTAACTGAGATTTACAAGGTGACCATAGCTTGCTTCATACCAACAATCTCTGTGGGATCGACCCTTACTCACGTAAGGTTTATTACTTGGACGACCCAGTACACTTGCTGGTTAGTTGAACGGAGTTGTGAATTCAACCAGTGCCATAATAATGATTTCATACAAAATAGTTAGAACATTGATCACAATTTCGTCCACCAAGAGGACATGTTAGTAAAGGTTGAAGGCCTTTACATCCCTGCTGATTTCATAATCTTAGACACTAGGAAGGAAGAAGATGAATGCATCATCCTTGGAAGACCCTTCCTAGCCATGACAGAAGCTGTGATTGATGTTAGTAGAGGAGAATTAGTCCTTTAATTGAATGGGGACTACCTTGTGTTTAAAGCTCAAGGACCTTCCTCTGCAACCATGGAGAGGAAGCATGAAAAGCTTCTCTCAGTACAGAGTCAAAAAGAGCCCCCGCAGTCAAGCTCTAAGTTTGGTGTTGGGAGGCCACAACCAAACTCTAAGTTTGGTGTTGAGAAGCCCCCTCATTCAAACTCTAAGTTTGGTGTTAGGAGGCCCTCATCATGCTCTGAATATCTGTGAGGCTCCATGAGAGCCCACTGTCAAGCTAATGACACTAAAGAGGCGCTTGTTGGGAGGCAACCCAATTTTTATATATCTAATTTTAATTTTATTTTATTGTTATTTTGTGTTTTATTAGGTTCATGATCATGTGGAGTCACAAAAAAATACTAAAATTAAAAACAGAATCAAAAATAGCAGAAGAAAAATCACACCCTAGAGGAAGGACTTACTGGCTTTTAAACGCCAGTAAGGTGCATCTGGCTGGCGTTCAACGCCAGAACAGAGCATGTTTCTGGCGCTGAATACCAGAAACAAGCAACATCCTGGCGTTTGAACGCCAGGAATGTGACTTGAGGAAAGCTGGCGCTGAACGCCAGTAACAAGCATGGAACTGGCGTTCAACGCCAGAAACATGCTACACATGGGCGTTGAACGCCTAGAGTGTGCATCACTTCGGTGTTTAAACGCCAGAATGGTGTGCAAAGGCATTTTATATGCCTAATTGGTGCAGGGATGTAAATCCTTGACACCTCAGGATCTGCGGACCCCACAGGATCATCTCAGGATCTGTGGACACCACAGGATCCCCACCTAACATATTCACCCCTCTTCTCAACATTCATTCTCACTTTCCAATAAACACACTTCCCAACAACTTTAATCTCTCTTCCCAATTACCCCCTTTACCACTCACATCCATCCACTTTTTCCCATAAACCCCACCCACCTTCAAAATTCAAAAATCTTTTCCACCCAAACCCACCCTAAATAACCGAAACTACACCCATTCCCCTCCTTATATATATCCTTCCATTCTACTTCATTTTCACACACTACAAACCCCCTCTTCTACACCTTGGTCGAAACACCTTCCCTCACTCTCCTCCATATTTTCTTCTTCTTCTTCTTCTCTTCTTTATTCTCTTGCTCGAGGGCGAGCAATATTTTAAGTTTGGTGTGGTAAAAGCATAAGCTTTTTGTTTTTCCATTACCATCAATGGCACCTAAGGCCGGAGAATCCTCTAGAAAAGGAAAAGGGAAGACAAAAGCTTCCACCTCCGAGTCATGGGAGATGGAAAGATTCATCTCCAAAAGCCATCAAGACCACTTCTATGATGTTGTGGCAAAGAAGAAGGTGATCCCTGAGGTCCCTTTCAACCTCAAGAAAAATGAGTATCCGGAGATCCGACATGAGATCCAAAGAAGAGGTTGGGAAGTCTTAACCAACGCCATGCAACAAGTCGGAATCTTAATGGTTCAAGAGTTCTATGCCAATGCATGGATCACTAGGAACCATGATCACGCCCCTACACTAGAACGGTCAACTTTGATTAAAGGTTGGACCAAGTCCTTATGGACATATGTGTGGAAGGAGCTCAATGGAAAATAGACTCCAAAGGCAAGCCGGTTCAACTAAGAAGACTGGACCTCAAGCCTGTGGCTAGAGGGTGGTTAGAGTTCATTCAATGCTCAATCATCCCCACTAGCAACCGATCTGAAGTTACTGTGGATCGGGCCATCATGATTCATAGCACCATGATTGGAGAGGAAGTAGAAGTTCATGAAGTCATCTCCCATGAATTCTACAAAATAGCCGAAAAGTCCTCCACCATGGCAAGCCTAGCTTTTCCTCATCTTATTTGCCATCTATGTTACTCAGCTGGAGTTATCATAGAAGGAGACATCCTCATTGAAGAGGATAAGCCCATCACCAAGAAGAGGATGGAGAAAGCAAGAGAGACCCTCCACGGATCTCAAGAGATGCATGAGGAAGCTCATCATCAAGAAATCCCTGAGATGCCTCAATGGATGCACTTTCCTCCCAACAACTATTGGGAACAACTCAACACTTCCCTAGAAGATTTGAGCTACAATGTGGAACAATTAAGGGTGGAACATCATGAGCACTCCATCATTCTCCATGAAATAAGAGAAGATCAAAGAGCAATGAGGGAGGAGCAACAAAGGCAAGGAAGGGACATAGAAGAGCTCAAGGACATTGTTGGTCCTTCAAGAAGAAGACGCCACTAAGGTGGATTCATTCCTTGTTCTTACTTTTCTGCTGTTCAGTTTTTATATTATATGTTTATCTATGTTTTGTTTCTCTACTTCATGATCATTAGTGTTTAGTAACTATGTCTTAAAGTTATGAATAATTCCATTAATCCTTCACCTCTCTTAAATGAAAAATGTTTTTAATTCAAAAGAACAAGAAATACACGAATTTCAAATTTATCCTTGAATTTAGTTTAATTATATTGATGTGGTGACAATACTTCTTGTTTTCTAAATGAATGCTTAAAGAGTGCATACTTTTGATCTTGTTGTTTATGAATGTTAAAATTGTTGGCTCTTGAAAGAATGATGAACAAAGAGAAATGTTATTGATGATCTGAAAAATCATAAAATTGATTCTTGAAGCAAAAAAAAGTAGTGAATAGCAAAAGCTTGCGAAAAAAATAGATAGAAAAAGAAAAAGCAAGCAGAAAAAGCCAATAGCCCTTAAAACCAAAAGGCAAGGGTAAAAAGGATCCAAGGCTTTGAGCATCAATGGATAAGAGGGCCCAAGGAAATAAAATCCAGGCCTAAGCGGCTAAACCAAGCTGTCCCTAACCATGTGCTTGTGTCATGAAGGCCCAAGTGAAAAGCTTGAGACCGAGTGGTTAAAGTCGTGATCCAAAGCAAAAGAGTGTGCTTAAGAGCCCTGGACACCTCTAACTGGGGACTCTAGCAAAGCTGAGTCACAATCTGAAAAGGTTCATCCAGTCATGTGTCTGTGGCATTTATGTATCCGGTGGTAATACTGGAAAACAAAGTGCTTAGGGCCACGGCCAAGACTCATAAGTAGCTGTGTTCAAGAATCAACATACTTAATTAGGAGAATCAATAAAACCATCCGAAATTCTAAGTTCCTAGAGATGCCAATAATTCAGAACTTCAAAGGAAAAAGTGAGATGCCAAAACTGTTCAGAAGCAAAAAGCTACAAGTCCCGCTCATCTAATTAGAATTAATATTCATTGATATTTTGGAATTTATAGTATATTCTCTTCTTTTTATCCTATTTGATTTTCAGTTGCTTGGGGA
>NC_029774.3:95616165-95656437 GCF_000817695.3 Arachis duranensis | reverse complement strand
TGGCTAAAATTGAGGGACTTGAGCAAAACTCTGATAGGAGGCTGACAAAGGACTGCTGATGCTGTTGGAATCTGACCTCCCTACACCCGAAATGGATTTTCTCGAGCTATAGAACTCCAAATGGCGCGCTCTCAACGGAGTTGGAAAGTAGACATCCAGAGCTTTCCAGCAATATATAATAGTTCATACTTTATTCGGTAATTGACGATGCAAACTGGTGCTCAACCCCAGTTCCATGTTGTTGTCTGGAGTAAAACGCCAGAAACACGTCACGACCCGGAGTTGAACGCCCAAAACACGTTACAACTTGGCGTTCAACTCCAAAAGAAGCCTCAGCTCATGGATAGATCAAGCTCAGCCCAAACACACACCAAGTGGGCCCCGGACGTGGATTTATGCATCAATTACTTACTCATGTAAACCCTAGTAGCTAGTCTAGTATAAATAGGATAATTTACTATTGTATTAGACATCTTTGGTCTCAGTTTTATTTTATTCTTCATCTGAGGAGACTATTGATCACGTTTTGGGGGGACTGGCCATTCGGCCATGCCTGAACCTTTCACTTATGTATTTTCAACGGTGGAGTTTCTACACACCATAGATTAAGGGTGTGGAGTTCTGCTGTACCTCAAGTTTCAATGCAATTACTATTATTTTCTATCCAATTCGAATTATTCCTATTCTAAGATATTCGTTGCACTTCAACTTGATGAATGTGATGATCCGTGACACTCATCATCATTCTCACCTATGAACGTGTGTAATTGACAACCACTTCCGTTCTACCCTAGACCGGGCACATATCTCTTGGATTCCTTAATCAAAATCTTCGTGGTATAAGCTAGAATTGATGGCGGAATTCATGGGAATCCGGAAGGTCTAACCTTGTCTGTGGTATTCCGAGTAGGATTCCAGAATTGAATGACTGTGACGAGCTTCAAACTCCTGAAGGCTGGGCGTTAGTGACATACGTAAAAGAATTAATGGATTCTATTCCAACCTGATTGAGAACCGACAGATGATTAGCCGTGCTGTGACAGAGCATTTGGACCTTTTTCACTGAGAGGATGGGATGTAACCATTGACAACAGTGATGCCCTACATACAGCTTGCTATGGAAATGAGTAAGAAGGATTGGATGAAGCAGTAGGAAAGCAGAGATTCAAGAGGAGCACAACATCTCCATATACCTATCTGAAATTCCCATCATGGAAATACATGAGTAACTTTATCTTTATTTTATGTTTATTTACTATTATTTGATTTTCGAAAATCCATAATCAATCACTATCCGCCTGACTGAGATTTACAAGATGACCATAGCTTGCTTCATACCAACAATCTCTGTGGAATCGACCCTTACTCACGTAAAGTTTATTACTTGGACGACCTAGTACACTTGCTGGTTAGTTGAACGGAGTTGTGTCCACACATAGCAAAGAGCCATTATAATTATTCCATACAACAACAAAGAGTACAACATTGATGATCACAATTTCGTCCACCAGCCTACCCGAAATACAAGGCAGAGGAATAATCACCCTAAGGCTATTACGAAGGTTTCCTCTAGTAGTAAGAATGCTGCTCTTATGAAGACTCTAGGAGAGATGACCAACATACTAAAGCAGCTACAGCTGAATCAACAACAACCTCAGCATCCTCCACAACAACAGTGTCAACAACTGGTTCCTCAGAGAGTGTGCGGAATATGTGCCTGCTATACTCATTACACTGATGAATGTCCGCAACTCCAACAAGAGAACAACACCTTGGCAGCTACCCATAATTTTTATGACCGTCTGAATCAAGGATATTATCAATAAGGTGGTAATTATAACCAAGGTTGGAACTACAATCAAGGTTGGCAAGACAGCTCCAACTAGGGATGGAGAGATAACTCCAACCAAGGATGGAGAGATAACTCCAACCAAGGGTGGAGAGGTAACTCCAACCAAGGATGGAGGGACAACTACAACCAAGGAGGCAGAGACAATGGCAAAAATCAGAGGTGAAACAACAACAGCAATCAGCAGAACCGATATCAACAGAACCAAAACCAGCCTTACCGAGCACCTCACCAAAGGCAAGCCCAGGGACCCCAACACAACTAGCAGTAGACCCCTCAAATTACTTACCCCCTTCCTCTTCTAATGACGAGTTGCTTCACTCTATTGTGCAAGGAAAAAAAGACATTCAAAACACACTTAACTCTACCATAAATGGTCTAAACTCTACTTTACAAGCTTTCGTCTCCCGGATAGAATCATTAACTGCCCCCAACAATCAATCTTCAAGCTCCAGTGCACTCCCTTCTCAGCCTTTACCTAACCCCACGGGTGGAATCAATGGCATCACCTTGAGGTTCGGAACCACACTGCAAGAGAGGAGTCATGAGGAGCCAAGCTCAAAACAAGACATTCCAGTAGAAGACATTGTTGAGGTAGAGGATGCTGAAGAAGAGGATGGAGTACAAGACATGGTTGAAGAAGAAGTGGCTCAACCAAGGAATGGAGCACCAAAGGAAGCTGAAGTTACACGAGAAGCCATTCCCATTCCTTTTTCGCACCTTGCTAGGAAACCCAGAAAGTAGATGGAGCTAGACTTCAAGATGGTGGAGATCTTCAAAAAGGTTGAGGTAACCATTCTCTTTTTTTATGCTATTCACCAGGTACCTAAGTATGCTAAGTTTATGAAAGATTTATGCATGAATAAAGACAAAATACATGATTTAGAAACTATTCCTCTAGGTAGCTCTATTTCTGCTTTAATGCGTGCCATACCTGAAAAATATGGGGATCCGAGCCCATGCATGGTTACTTGCACTATTAAGGGTGTACAATTTTTTGACTGCATGTGTGATTTAGGTGCATGTGTAAGTATTATGCCATTATCTGTATATGATGCTTTGAGGCTACCCTCCTTAAAAAGGTCGGCAGCACGTTTTGTTTTGGCAGATGAAAGCATACTCTCGGTGGTTGGAATTACTGAAGACGTGCTGGTGAGCATTAAGGGGCTAACATTCCCTATTGACTTCTACCTTATGACTCAGGAAGACCAACATCTATCCTGCTTGGAAGGCCATTTCTGAAGACTTCAAGGTTCAAATTGGACGTCTTCTCAGGAATTTACTCTTTTGAGATAGATGGCAGAGTAGTGAGCTTCAACCTGGATAAAGCTATGAAGCACCCACTGGAAGATAACTCCATCTTCCAGTGTGACATTATTGATGAGACCGTGACTGAAGTCCACCAGAAAAAAGTAGAAGGGATGAACATGGAGCCAGGTGCAAGTGTGGGGACACCATCTGAGCTTCCTAAAAATACCTTGCCACCACCAATGACTCCAGATGATCAAGTGCCCAACCATGACCAGAAAATGGAGTTGAAGCCCTTCCACCCTACCTTAAGTATGCGTACCTTGAGGATAATTAGAAGCTCCCAGTTATCATTGCAAGGGAACTCACATCCCAACAGGAGGAGTAGTTGCTTGGTGTGCTGCGAAGACACAAGAAAGCTATTGGGTGGACTTGGTGGATATAGTAGGCATTAGCCCTCAGGTCTGTGAACATCGTATATTTTTAGAAGAAGGAGCACGACCTGTCCATCAGCCCCAAGGGCGGCTGAACCCCACCATTCTAGAGGTTGTCAAGAAGGAAGTGGCCAGACTGCTTGAAGCCGACATCATCTATCCAATCTCGGATAGTGAATGGGTCAGCCCAATACAGGTGGTACCCAATAAGGCTGGCGTTACCACAGTAAAGAATGAGCATGGGGAACTCATTGCAACTAGAGTGCAGAACTCCTGGAGGGTGTGCATTGACCATAGGCGTCTCAACCAGGCTACTCGTAAAGATCACTACCCACTGCCTTTTATCAATCAGATGCTTGATTGCCTGTCAGGTAAATCACACTACTGTTTTCTAGATGGTTACACTGGCTATTTTCAAATTCATATAGCTCTTGAAGATCAGGAGAAAACTACTTTTACATGTCCCTTTGGAACTTATGCATATAAGAGGATGCTTTTTGGCTTGTGCAATGCACTGGCTACATTCTAAAGATGCATGATGAGCATTTTCTCAGATATTCTTGAGAATTGTATGGAAGTTTTCATGGATGACTTTAGTGTGTATGGTGATTCGTTTAACCTTTGCTTGGATAGTTTAGCTAGAGTATTAGACAGCTGTGTAAGTTCAAACCTTGTATTGAATTTTAAAAATGTCATTTTATGGTAAAATAGGGTATTGTTCTAGGACATGTTATTTCTAATAGTGGTATTTCAGTTGATCCAGCAAAAGTAGATGTTATTTCTGGTTTACCTTACCCCTCCTCTGTGAGGGAAGTCCGTTCGTTTCTTGGTCATGCAGGTTTTTACCGATAATTTATCAAGGAATTCAGTAAGGTAGCACTACCCTTATCCCGACTGCTGCAAAAGGATGTTGAGTTCGAGCTGAGTGCAGACTGCATGGAAGCGTTTGATAAGCTGAAGATCGCCTTGACCCAAGCCCCTATTGTGAGAGAACCCGACTGGAGTCAACTGTTTGAGATAATGTGTGACGCCTCCAATTATGCAGTAGGAGCGGCGCTGGCTCAGCGCGAAGGTAAGGACCCTTTTATAATTGCCTATGCTTCTAAGACCTTAGACGCTGCTCAGTCTAATTATACTACCACTGAAAAAGAGCTTCTGGATATTATTTTTGCTTTGGATAAATTCCGAGCTTACCTACTTGGTACTAAGGTGGTAGTATACTCAGACCATGCAACTCTAAAATATTTACTAGCTAAGAAAGAGTCCAAACCAAGGCTCATACGTTGGATATTGTTACTGCAAGAATTTGATTTAGAAATCAAAGATAGGCGTGGTTCCCAGAATTTAGTGGTGGACCACTTGAGTCGCCTTGAGCACATTAAGAAAGACCCCACTCCTATCAATGATGCTTTTCCATTGGATAGCTTGCACGCAATATCTAAGGTAGTCCCGTGGTACGCACCTATAGCTAATTATTTGGTTAGTCGTACCTTCACTCCAAATTTTACTAAGCATCAAAGGGACAAGCTTAAAAGCGAGTCTAAATATTATATATGGGATGACCCATATTTATGGAGATGTGACCAAGTAATTAGATGGTGTGTGCCACAATCAGAATTCCAGTCCATTTTAGAGGCCTGCCACTCTTCAAAGAGTGGTGGACATTTTAGCCCTCAAAGAACAGCTAAAAAGATTTTAGACTGTGGATTCTGGTGGCCCACACTATTTAAGGATGCAACTGCATTTTGTGAATCTTGTCCCCCACGCCAAAGGTTTGGGAATATATCCAAGAGGGAGGAGATGCCCTAACAACTTATGTTGTTCTGTAAAATTTTTTATGTTTGGGGCATTGACTTCATGGGTCCATTTCCAAACTCTAATGGTTTCTTTTACGTACTGTTAGTTGTTGATTATGTTTCAAATGGGTGCTAGCAATTCCTACCCGTACTGATGATGCTAACACTGTTGTCTCCTTTATTCAAAATAATATTACCTGTCGCTTTGGATCACCACGAGCAATCGTGAGTGATCAAGGTACTCATTTCTGTAACAGGAGATTAACAGGTCTACTGAAGAAACATGGGATTGTTCACAAGGTGGCAATGGCTTACCATCCATAGACCAATGGGCAGGCCGAGGTGTCAAACAGAGAGATAAAGCATATCCTGGAGAAAGTCGTCAAGCCTCATAGAAAAGACTGGAGTACCAGGCTTGCAGATGCGCTTTGGGCATATCGGATAGCGTACAAGACACCAATCGGAATGAGTCTCTTCCGCCTCATTTATGGAAAGGCGTGTCACCTCCCAGTGAAGGTGGAGTACAAGGCTTTTTGGGCGGTAATGGAATGCAACATGGAATTCGAAAAAGCCGGTGCTGAAAGGAAGCTGCAAAGAGCAGAATTGGAGAACCTTTGCCTTGAAGCCTATGAGAACTCTAGGCTATACAAAGAAAGGGTGAGGGCTGTGCATGATAAGAATATCAAGCGAAGAGAGTTCAGACCTTGGGAGTTAGTTCTCCTTTACAAATTCAGGTTGAGACTCATGCCAGGCAAGCTTAGATCAAGATGGGAAGGCCCCTACCGGGTGGAAAAGGCTGATCCATATGGCGTCTTCCACCTGAGTCATCCTTCAAGCTCCAAATTCATCAGAGTCAATGGCCACCGCTTGAAGCTGTATCATGGTGAGCCAATGACGACCAAAAAGAAGCTAGAGGTCTTTCTCTTGGAGGATCTACCAACAGAAGAGAACAGAGCCTGTGGACCTTCCAACTTAAGGACGTAAAAGAAAATTTCTAGGTGGGAGACAACCCACCATGGTATGATCGTCCTTTTTATTCTTAGTCTTATTTTATTTTATTTTTATTTTTACTAGTGTTCATTCATTATTTCTGTATCATCACCTGCATTCTGCATATATAAAAAAAGGAGGGTTTCGACGTGCAAATGTCTAAGACGTGTCTGCGTCATGCATGAATACGCATTTCTAGGGATTGAACAGAGAGTTACGCGAGTGTCGAGTCAGAAATGTGCCTTGCGCACCATCAAGCGGACGCGCACGCGTCTAGGGCGCGCATGCGTGCATCTGAAAATCGGCGTACTCCCATGTTTTGACAGTAAGTTGTGATGGCCTGGGACTGGCATTGTGCTAGAAGCACAAAATTACTCACGCGTACGCGTCCCTGACGCATGCGCGTCATTTTTCCCCAATGGCCATCCACGCGTGTGTGGTCATGACGCGCACGCGTTGCATGCAATTTTAGCCCCAATGTGAAACGAACAGAAAGTTGTGCGTGCGTGAGGCTGGACTCGCGCGATTGGCACCACCTTGGTCACGCGTACGCATGCTAGACGCTAACGTGTCACTTTCATTGTTTTTTAACCCACGCTTACGCGCGAGGTACGCGTGCGCGTTTCATGCGTCGCACTACTAATTCAGTGCGCCACCCAGTTTCAATTTTATTTCCCCCTCCCAAATCCTAATTCTCTTTCCATCCTAATTCTTTCGTCTCTCTTCTTCCTTCTTTCCCTCTTTTTACTGCTTACTTCCTACTTCTTTCTCCTTTCCTTTCTTCATCTTCTTCCTCAGGTTTCTTTTCTTCCTTCCCTCTCCTCTTTCATTCTTCTTTCATTTATTGCATTTATTCTTGTTTTCTTTTCTTATCAATTTTCTTTTAGCTTAGTTCTTTATGGTTTCCATTTCACGCTTTTATCTTACCTTTTTTATATTGGTGTTGGAACTTTATTTGGGTATTATTTTAATATATTTGAGCTTATGGATATTATGAGGTGTAATTTGACAATTGACATTTTATTTTGGATCTCATATACACTTGGATTAACTAATTTAATTCCTATTTTAACTTGAACACCAAGTGTTTGTGAAAAAGCCAACATGGCATTTTGAATTCTTTTCTATTCTATTCTTACTACTTTAATGCCTCTTTTTCACAACTCTAGCAATCCACATGCCTTGAGTTTATCATCCACAATTGTCACAATACACGTGCTCATTATTTTCTTCCACGTTATATTTGATGCTTGAGCTAGGCTTCTCATGCCTCTTACTTGCATGCCATAAACACTCTTGCATCTAGTTCTTCTCATATGCCATCATAATTTTAACTGCTGTCCCATGTGCATGCTGTAGCTACCATGCACTCAAGACATTGTTTATTTCCTTGGGCATTTATTATCACTCGAAATATCTTCCTTCCGAATTTTAGCTATCTATATTTAATATTCTCCCTTTTTCTTTCTTCCTTAGGATAGCTACCAAGAATGGAAAAGGAAAAACTCCTGACAAGACACCGGCAGGGAAAGGCACTAAAAGAGCGGCGGCTATGACACTACCCACTACCCACTACCAACGTTAAGCCACCCATGAAGCGGGTAAAGCGGACAATCAAAGTTGATGAGGCAGAACATGCGTTTCCTGCGCGGGACTCTGCACGGTTCACTAACCGTTACTGTGAGTGGATGTTCCCCATCCTGGCTGAGAGGAACTACAATAATGAGCATTTACTCATTCTTCCAACATACATTGTTGATTTTGTGGAACCCCGTATTGAAAGGAGACAGTGGAGATTCTTGAGGAGACAGCTGCGGGAGGCCAATCTATGATGGGTCATTGAATTCTACTCCAAGTTTTACTTGCCAACCCTGCCATCTGTCTATGTTTGTCAAAAGCAAGTCCCTGTCTCCGAAGGAGCCATTCAGAGAGTATTGGATCTTCCACCTAGCCCAGAGAAATTGGACGTTTATCAAGAGGCCTCTCTAAAGTGCCAGACATACCAGTTTGATTGGGATATCGTCCATGGAGTCATAGCACATCTTGGCAGCACATGGATCTATGGACAACATCAGACTCGACATAAGAGCATCTCAGCTCTTGCACTTACCTTGGAGGCTCGCGTGTGGGCCCAGATTATGTCTCACTATGTCTTTTTGAGCACCAATGAGTCTACCTTCACTACAGACAAGGCTGTTCTCATCTGGTGCATTCTTACAGAGTAGCCCCTCAACTTACCAAGATACATCTGACAGGCCATGGGACACGTGCAAATCGCGGGCAACCTACCCTCTTTCGCGCTGGTTTTGGATCTTGTCTCTGCTGCAGGAGTCTCCTATAGGGCTGGGGACACCAGAACCATGATCCCACAGGCTAATCAGTATCTCCCGATTGGGAAGTATATTAGACCCCCAGTACCCTCTGCTAGCCGACATCCAGGCCTATCTTTAGACACTTCTCCTACTTCCGCCCCGCCATCACCCACACCTCCTACACCATCCACTACTCATATGTTCCTTCAGATCCTTCAGTAGTTCGACCGGCAAGACCGTCAGATGGAGCGAATGGAGCACCGTAACAAGCGCCGATACACCTATCTGAAGGAGCTCATTGTTAGTACTCACCCACCTCTAGAGGAGAAGGATACCCCGAACTCCACTTCACCTACCAGCACTGGGAGCCATGACGAGCCCAACAGTGGAGGTGATGCTACCAGCCCCGCCTTGCTCTTTACCGATGGCACAGGAAACCGTGCCAAGCCTTAAGTGTGAGGAGGTCAGTACTTGACTTTCGGAAGTAATCTCTCTCTCTCTCTTAACACCAATATGTTATTTTTCTTTTGTTAGATAGGATAGATTGCATGATAATAATTGCTTGCATGTATGTTCTGCTTGGTTGAAGTAATGAATTTCTTTTCAAGACACTATTTTACAGTATTCCACTAAATTCAAATTAAAATTTGTGTTAAACTTGTTTGAAGATTGTAATTTGGAACATGGTTTATAGCTAAGCACACACAACCTGTGAGATTTTGAGCTTAATTATATGGTTACATTATTTAACCATGATTTTTTTTATTCTTGTGTGTTTTTTCTCATCTGTGATTGCAATCTATGGTTTGTTCCATTCTATATGTCCATTGTTTAGTGTATATTCATGCATACATATGACTGAGGCCATCATTTGTTATTAGCTCACTTATTCCAAATAGCCTACCATTTCGTCTGCCTTTGTTTGCCACTTTGAGCCTTTTTAACCCCCAATTGTTCTTTATGTTACCACATCACTAGCCTTAAGTGGAAAAATAAATAATTACCCCAATTGAATCTTTGGTTGGCTTAAGATAGAGATTGTGTGTCAATTAAGTGTGGAGAATTGTGGAAACTATGGTTGATGAAAATGTGTATTGTTTTGTTGACAAATATTGAGAATTTGGGTGATACTCATGTGAAATTATGAAAACCATATGCTTTGATTTACTATGCTTATATATATAAAAAAAATCATAAAGGGGAATAAAATCACCCAATGTTAAGTTCAATAAAAAAGATCAAGGCATATGAGATAAAATAGAAGAAAATTTAGATACATGAGTATATGATAAATACAAAAGTGAGATTTATGGGTAGTTAGGCATGATTTTAGAAGCATATAGAGTGTGTGTGTTAGGTGAGAACTTAGGTTAGTCAAAGATTCAGTTTATAGCTCACTTGGCCATACATATATCCTCACCCTTACCTTGGCCCTATTACAACCTTGAAAAGACCTCATGATGTTTGCATTTATACACTAGATATTTGTTGATTGGTTAGATGAATATCAAAGTTTTAGAAAGCATGACTAGAGGGGACTAGAGTGGATCAACCTTAAACACCTGAGTTCTTAGAGTGCATATACACTTCTAGTGAGGGTTCAATGCTTGATTCTATGTTCCCAACTTTCATGAGCTGTCTTCTTACAAGTTTACTTGCCTCTTATTATGTGATTTGAATTGGTGGAATCTAATTTTTATTTTTAACCAAGTAGGTAGAAACATCTTAGCATGTAGTGCATTCATATACATAGGTTGCATTACATGAGTCTTGCTTTCCCCCATTCATTCTTTTGATCATCTTGAGCCTAGCATGAGGACATGCTAATGTTTAAGTGTGGGAAGATTGATAAACCACTATTTTATGGTTTATATTGTGCTAAATTGAGTGGTTTTTATCAGTTCTTTGCACACTTATTCGTACAAACTGCATGGTTTTACAAATCCTTCCCAATTCTGTTCTATGATTGAAAACTTATGCTTAGAGGATGGAAAGGAAGATTGCAAAAATAGAAGGAACACAAGAAACCAAGGAGCTGACTAGCGAGAATCGACGCGCATGCACGGCACACGTGTGCGCGCAACTTGGCGCATTCCATAACGATGCGCATGCGTAACTAACACGTACGCGTGACACACGCAGAAGACCATCGACGCATATGCGTACCTGAAGCGTACGCGTGACGTGCGTAATACGCTGCAACTGCAGAATTCACTGGGGGCAATTTTGCGCTGAGTTTGGACCCAGTTTTCAGCCCAGAAACACAGACTAGAGCCAGGGGACAGCAGAGAGTCAACACACATTCACATTCACTTAGTTTTAGTTTGAGTTTTTTTTTGGGAATCTTGGAGAGAATTTTACCACTTCCTCTAGGGTTCTTCATATTCATAGATTCAGAATTTCTAGTTTTAAGCTTTTGGGTTGGATATTGAGAAGAGTTACTACCTCCGTTGAAGTCGCTATCATTATAGTTTGTTTTCTATTTCCTTACTCTTTTTATTTCCCATTTATCTTATTCAGAGCTTCATATGGATACCTTCGATTTTGGAATTTATTAATGCAAAGATATTTTTCTATTTAATTTCATTATTTTTTGATTATCTTCAATTAATTTTAATTACCATGTCTTCTTCCTACTCCCTTTACATATATGCAAAAATGGCATCCATGACAATGGAGTAGGCTCTCAACTTGACTTTGGAGTTGATTAATAGGAGACCCTTGAGTTGGAATATTCAAGAGTTAATTTGAAACAGGAAGTTGTTGGCTGGCTCTCTAGTCATTAACGCTAATCCATCCCAAGGGAGAGGATTAGGACTTGTGAATAAGAGTTGGCTCAATTACTTGACTTTCCTTTATTCGGTAAAGGTTAACTAAGTAAAAACAATAACCTCTTACTATTACTCTTGGAAAAATCTGACAAGGATAGAACTTCTGATTAATCTTCTCTGATTCAAGGCTTTTTATTTCAATTACATAAATTCCCTCGTTAATTTTTATTGCTTTAATTAATAATCAACTTAATTTTCCGTTCTACAACTTTAAAACTTCTCAGAAAATTCCTGACCAATAAATAACACTCTCTTAGCAACTCATTGGGAGACGACTTGGAAATTCTACTCCCAGTATTTTATTCTTAAATTGTGACAACTCTTTCTAAATTGATAAGCGGAATTTTTGTCGGTTAAGAACTGTACTCGCAACATTAATTCTATATTGAATTCTTAATCGGCAATTTTCCACCTGTCAAAGGGCAAAGCAAAATGCCAGGGAAGAAGTTAACAAACAACAAAGACAAGTCAATCAATGAAGGTGTTGGTTAAATCAAGATGCCAATGAAGAAATCTAAAGAAGAAAATCATCTAATAAAGATGAAAGCCAATGAACATGAGGGTTAAAGTGGGAAGAAGCCAACTAGAAAGAAGGTGCCAGTGAAGAAATCAAAGGTGGAAGATGAAAAAGCCAAGATGAACACCAATGGCGGTGATGGTCAAAGCAAGAAGCCGATCGATAAGAAAATCCCAATGAAGAAGATGCCAACGAAGAAGAAGAACACAAGATCGAGTCTCTTATCCCAGTTATGACTTTAGATGAAGTCTTCAAAAAATATGGGATATTATTGGATGTAAATGATGAAGAATATGAATATGATGATCACAATCCAAGTGTTGGGGATAGTAGTGACAGTCAACATGGTAATGCTTTTATCCCTGGTTTCAATAGCAAATAGTAAAAGCCACCAACCTAACTTTTTTATTTAGTCTACTATTTTATTCATTCAATTAGTATTCTTGTTAATATTCTCTAGTAATGACATTGGAAATAGGTACCAAAAAGAAAAAAGTTTGTGGTCCTACCCAACTCAAGCATATTCATGCTTTGGAGACACAGATAGAGTTAACATGGTACAACGGCAAACCCATAGGCCAAACAAAGATATAGGTTGAATTGTTTAGTCGGTTCTTGGGTATAATTGCAAGAAACTCTAATTTGGTCACGTTATTATATACTAACTGGCAAGCTGTGTCCAATGAGACTAAAACTTCAATGTTAGATTATGCAAAGGTGAGTAGATCATTATCCTTTTTAAATTGTTTACAAAGTAGCACGTATGGTAAAATAACATAATTCGTTGTTTCTTCGTAGTCTAAATATAACATTCCTAGTGATGCTGAGCCTTGGGTGATAGATACCATTAGAGAGTCATGGAAGCAATTTAAGAAACGGATAAAAAATATCACTATACACCGTACATCTTATTAAGAGAGATAATGAAAAATCGTCCAATGACTGTACCTGAACTGCATTTTCAAAAATTAGTTCAATTTTGGAGGCTTGATATCATGAAAGTAAAATATTTTCACAACTTTGTTGGCTTTAATGATGGTATTATGTATTTAACTAACTCTATGTATTTTTACATTGCAACAAAATGTAGGTTATTTCTGAAAAAAATCGTGTAAATAGATCCAAGCAAAAGTGGAATCATCAAATGGGTCCAGTTAGTTTTGAAGTAGTCCGCGCTGAATTGGTATTTATTTTTTTGCTTTGCATTTAAGTATTTTTTTGCATCTTTCCACTTATATATGTTAACTTAGTCACATGTTGGTGGTTTCTTTGTAGCGTGCAAAGAAAGAGAACAATGAAGATTCATCAAAATCTGAGATGTTTGTTGTAACTCATACGAACAAAAAAGAAGAGACTGATTTAGGAACACAAGAGACAATTGTGAGTTGTCTAGTTTCTTAGAAAAGTACACCAAACAAGAAACATGTTAGCTATTTTTTTTATTTTGAAGCATTTGGGTGCATGAACATATTTCTTTCCCATTTGTGTGTAATAGGATCATCTTCAAAATTTGAAACAAGCAGAATACAATGACGATGAAGTAGTTCAAACAGTTTTTAGAAAGGAGAGAGATGGTAGAGTTCGTTTCTATGGTCGATCAGTCACAAAATTCTCTCTTAAAAAGGATAAGCAAATCCGACAAATGCAACAACATACTGAAGTGGTTTCAACTATGGAGAAAAATCAAGATAACTTAACTTCCAAGTTGGATGATTTAATAAACTTGATTAAGACATTGTTGCAACAAGTTAATCCTGGTATGAGTGCAGAACAAGTGCAGCTAATGATAGAAGCCACCCAATAATCTCCATCTGACATGAGTAGTGCACCAAATGATGCGCGGCGAAGCATTCCTCCTTCACTTAGATTGAACCATGTATCAAAGGATATGGAAGTAAGTACTGTTCAAAATTAGTAGTTAAATTAATAGTATGCTTTTGGTAAATGATATATCATGAATTTGAGTTAAATTTAAGGTTTTAGGATTAAGAATTATGTATATTTATATATGGAAACCGGCTGTAAAACAAAAACAAACACATACTCAAGACAAGACTAGGCTTTTCATAGTGAAAACAATTGCTTGGCCTTTCAATTTGTGATGTACGTAGATGTCTCACAAGTCATGCGTGTTTTTTATGTTCCCCCTGTATTAATAATGGAAATGAGTTCTTTTTTATTATTTATTTATTTTGATCAATGAAGAAACTCAACGAGTTACTGCAGCAAGTATAACTTGTAAAGTTCCAAAAGTAAGAAACTAATTAAACATAGTTTATCTTATAGCCTTATTTTGTTGTATATGTACTGCATCATCAAAAGTATTTTTGCTCTGTTCGATCATGTTTATTTCTTTTGCTAGCAAGAAGATATGATGTGATGAATGAAATATGTTCTAAATCAAATATGATATGGGATGGGGCTTACAATGACCTTCATTATCTAAATGCAATATTTTGATGTGTTTTAGCTACTTTGTGAAAAGAGACTTTACTTGGTATTATATGTAATTGGATAAATTACACTCTATTTTGATTTGTGTTGTTTAGACTAAAAATTAAACATATCTAGCTTATAATGAAATTTTTATGATTTAGATTTCTTGAATTTCTTATTTTTAGATTTATTTTATGATTATCATCATTTTGGGATGTGATTACACTTTAAAAAAATTAAATCTCATAAACAAAATAGGCTATAGTCACCATTTTAAAATACATTTTAAAATTGGGTGACCATAGAGGCTATGGTCATGGTTTTAAGGAGGGGTGACCATAGATAACCCTATGGTCACAATTTTAAGGAGGGGTGACTATAGAAGCTATGGTCACGGTGAAAACCGTGACCATAGATAAGGCTATGGTCATGGTTTTAAGGTAGGGTGACCATAGAGGCTATAGTCACGGCCAAAATCATGACCACAGATAAGGCTATGGTCACGGTTTTAAGGTGGGGTGACCATAGAGGCTATAGTCACAGTAAAAATCATGACCATATATAAGTCTATGGTCACGGTTTTAAGATGGGATGACCATAGAGGCTATAGTCACGACCAAAACCGTGACCATAGATAAGGCTATGGTCACGGTTTTCGCCGTGACCATAGGTAAAAAAAAAAACCGTGACCATAGATAAAAAAAAACTGTGACCATAGACCTATGGCCACGCCAGAATAGGCCATGGTAAAAAACCGTGACCATAGATCTATGGTCACCTTTTTCACTAGCTATGGTCACGGATAGGCCTTTTTTTTGTAGTAATTTCTATAAAAAAATTTAATGACAAAACTCTTTTAAAAGATCTAAAAAAACTTCTTCATTAATAAGATGCACAAGTATATTTTATCCAACATAAGAAATTAATTAAAATTTAGCTTCATAAAATAAAGATTTAATTATTCTGTTGGTCTTTATAGTTTTATCAAATTTATAATTATAAATCTTTATAATTTTTTTTTACTTTTCAATTGGGTTTCTATACTGATTTTAACTTTGTAATTAGATCTTTTTCATATAAAAAACGTTAAAATTAACAGAATACTTCTCCCAAAAAATGTGATAAAGATCTAATTTGGTTCTTAATTGAGGATACTTTTAATTTACGGATATATATTTAGTTAATTCTAATATTTTTTACACTAGGAATGACCTAATTACAAAATTAAAAATAATGTAGGAACTATTGATTCAAAATAAATAAATAAAATAAAAATAATAATTCGCATTGATAATGAGCATATCGAGAATGTTGTTTGAATATTATCGAACAGGTTTATTTTTGAGTTCATCGAGGAGAGGTGATTGACGAACAAGGTAGATTGATAAAAAAATGTATGTCGAGTATAAGATTTCGTGATCGAAGCAGTGATTCTATGATTGAAGTAAGTGGAAAGGCCAAGTATTTAAAGCAATTGAAGACAATTACTCCATCATTTGAATGGCGGAAATAGTTACACATAGTTTTCTCGCATATAGAGCATGTGATTAAATTGGATTGGTTGAAAAGGGTTATAAATTGTAGTTTGAAAGGAGTAGAGGTTGGAATTCATTTTTCTATAGGAATTCCTTTCACTGTCTTTACATTCTTTTTAATTTTTCTTACAAATTTTCTTTTCTGCAATTTACTTTTTCTACAAAGTTTTCCTTTCTTTATTTTCCTTTATGTTTATGCATTATATTTGAACTCAAAGTCCTTTGATCATATCAAAGGCATTTTATTGTTTATTTTAAATTCAAAAGTCAATTATTTTATTTTCATTGATATCTTTTTCATTCCTTTTCTTTCCAGTTGTGTCCAAATTTTACTTTACTTTTCAAAATCTTTCTTTTATCAATCCAAAAAGCAGAATTTTTTTTGCACAACTCAAAGCTCGTACTCATAAAGAGGAGTAGGTTTTGTTTCCAAATCACTAAATTTTGAACCAATCCAGATTTATTAAAAATCTGAATATGGTCAAGAATGAAATGGGTACTTCGTCATGATCAAGTGTATTAGCCGTCTTTGGTCAAGAATGTCAGAGGCATGACGTAATACAACAGATTCTTACTTTTGAGTTGCACTCGATTATAAAACCTTGGCCATTTAGAGGTTGGGCTTTGGATTTGATTGGAATGATTCATCCTCCATCATCTAAAAATCATAAGTTTAGCTTAGTAGTGATCGGTTATTTTACAAAATAGATTATAGTTGTTCCTTTAACAGAAGCTGGCCAAAGTGAGATTATCGATTTTATAAAAGAACATATAATACATCGATTTGAAATTCCTCAAACTCTAAGTACTAATCAAGGCATTATGTTCACTGGTAAACATATTAAAAATTTTGCAGCATCAAAAACTATAACTATGGTAACTTCAACCCCATATTATCTGCAAGCAAATGGCCAAGTCGAGGCTGCAAATAAAATTTTAATCAATTTGATTAAGAAGGAAATTGGTCAAAAACCTCACATTTGGCATGAAACTTTGAGTCAAGTGTTGTGGGCTTATCAAAATTTGTCAAAAGGCTCAACATACGTCCCCTTATAAATTAGTTTACGGTCATAATATAGTTATGCCTTTAGAAATCAATCTTAATACCATACGGGTGATGTGACAAGAGGAATTACCAATTGAAGATTACTAAAAATGCAATGTTTGATGAATTAAATACCTTGGATAACGAGTGCATGTTAGCACTTGATCATCTTATTCATAAAAAAGAAAATATAGCTCATGTAAATAATCGACGAGTAAAAGAAATTTTTTTTGACATTGGTGAATTAGTTTTTAAAGTTATTTTGACAATTGATAAAAAATCAAGAGTTTATGAAAAATAGTCTCCAAGTTGGGAAGGACATTTTCAAGTGATCAATTTGTATTCAGAAAATGCATATCGAATTAAGCATATTGATACTGGAGTCAAAATTAAATCGATAAATGAAAAATATTTAAAGCAGTATCAATGTCTGGGAAATGTCAAATAAGATTGAAGCTAAAGTTAAAATAAATTCAAAGTGTCATGAGTTCAAAAGGAATCGTAATTACAAAAGTAACTTTGCATTCCAAGCCTTCAGTCTTCATAGAGTTGTAAAAGTTGGTCCAGCTGCTCCTTTATTTTTGCACGATCTTGCACAAGTAATTGAAGATTTTGAAGTCGCTCGCTTTCTGCATTTTGGTGTTGACGAGTTCGATTGTCCAGGTCATCATTTTCCTTTGATAAAGAAAGGACTTCTTTGTTGAGTAATCACTTTATATTTTGGAGCTTGTCAAGAGGCCTTTGAAGAAGAGCTTTGTTCTGTCTGATTTTAGCAAGTTCTTTTTTGAACTCATTTTTTCTACTGATCAGTTGATTTAATTCGGTAGAAGCCTCGGTCAAATGAGTTCCGTAATCTAACGCTTTTAGTTTCTAGTTAGCTAAGGAAACTTCAACCTTGACACTTTGGTATGGTTGATGAAAGACACAAGTGGCTTGGCATGATCACAGGGATCTTGAACAGAAATATTAGAATTCAAAATTTGGTTAAGTGCAACATTAAGATCTCTTGCGAAAACCATGCTTCGACAGGATTAACCAGCAGAAGTTTTAGTTTTTGAAAAAGATCAAACACATCAGGATCAATGGAGTTTTTTGTTAGATTTTGATTGTATGCGCCTTCATGAGGATTAGGAACTTTAGGGTTTTGATCTAGGTGAATCGATTTGTTCTCAAAACTTGATAATCCAGTTTCCTTGCCTTTAGAGATTTTTGAGATAACTCTAAGAAGCCCACTTACAATGTCATCACCTTAGCTGAGATTGATGGTTTCTTCCCTTTGGTTATTGATCTCTGTAATTCCCATTTAGAACAAATGAGAAATAGGATCTTGAGTAAAGGGTGTGGGCTCAACTTTGTCAATAGGAGTATTCACAATGATACCATTTGTGGTTGATGGTGGGTCAACAACTTTCTCAGTTTACACTAAACTAGGTTCATTAGCCTTCATTTTTTCTAGTTCAACATTGATTGGTGGAGTTGAATTGGTACTAAAAGATGTAAAGGATAGTTGATGAATGATAGGGTTGGCTCTAGTTTTTTTTCGAAAAGGAATTGCATCCTGCATACAAATTCTTTTAGTAAAGGGGGATCATTTTTTTATGTTGTTTTGAATAACAAAAAGAAGTACAAATACCTTAGTAGCTTCTGAGTCTTCTATATTGTAAGAGGTAGAGAAGACATCTTCAGAGTCAGATGGGGGAGTCAATGGACTTGCTTGTGTGTTTTCATTTGGCCTATATATATATATAATGTACAGAAATATTTAGATTGTTATGATACCTCTGCTAAATTAGATGCTGTGAAAGAGACTTTTGAGGTTTTCAACTTCTTTTTTAGAGTTTTTGAGGATTATGCTTTTTGTTTTGAAACAACTATGGTAGCAGGCCTCTTACTCATGGTCGGACAAAATCTCAACATACCTTCGAGAATTTTTTTCAAGACTGCGATTGTACTATGAATAGTATTTTTGCCACCAAATAAGAAAAGATTTGATCACATATCGACTCGGAATGAAATCGATTGCCTCATACTCAGATCGACGATCTTTGTTATGCTTTATTTCTCGAGCTATAAGTGTCATTAAGTTAGACTATTTGGCCAAGTTGGCTTGATAACTTTGAACTAAAAGGAGCTAGCATAACTTGAGAAAATCCCATTTGAGAAAATCCCATTTGTCAAGCCACAAAGTGGGGAGCATGTAAAGTGACTCGATATTGGTCTTTTTTATACATGGGAATACCAATAGTGAGGACTTGGATAACAGTGTTGTTGCTCCAGTTTTTGTCAGCTGAGCGTTGTACTTTTCATTATTGTCTTTGAAAATTCTTGGTGCTCGGAACCATGTCGGACCACACTTGCATTCGACAAAAGGTGCAAAGTTGAATTCTTTATTTTGAAACGAAGTTGCTTGGTAGAATTTAGTGAAAACTGTCCAGAAAAGATCTTCAATTTTGGGACCAGGAAAAGTTGGTATCAAGGATGAGAGACAGATGCCTTCAATATGTTGTTTGGCTAAAATTGGGATCCCATCGATTTCCATAAATTTCTCAAAAATTGTATTTAACCACAATTGAAGGAACCAAAGTAGTCCTCCTGCGCTGAGGGGAAATTTATTTTGGAGACTTGTGACCATGTGGCCAAGCTCATCATATAAATTGCCTAAGAGTAATTTAGAAAGAGATAAAGTTGATGTACTTTCATGGATCAAAGTAGCAAGAGGCTACTCTACATAGTGATACTTCAAAAGCAGAAGACTACAACATTCAACCAAAAGTATAAAAAGGCCACATGTTCGTTATCAAAGACAGGGTCATCACCTTGACCCATGTTATTTTTTATGAACTCTCCATAAGGTAAGCTTTCCCAATTGATTTTGTATTTCTTGGTTGGTTCGATGTTTGGAAAAATATTGATCCCAGAAACAGGTAGTTCTGTGATAGTTGCCTCATCAAAGAGTTAGACTGACCATCCCACATGGTAGATGCAGATTGTTAGTCGATCGACTTCATAAGTATAAAGTGGCCCTAATCATCCAATGATAGGTGGTGAGTTGATATTAAGACAATCGAAGTAAATCATATATACCATGCTAAGCCGATAAATCTTTTTTATGTGGTTCGACTCATTTAAACTAGGCCATGTAGTTAACACTTTTGGAAGAAATTTTGGGGTTATTTCGAAACCCTTTTGTATGTTCATCGAAGGGAGACATATACATGTTCTTTTTTATTAACAATTGATTAGAGAGAGAAGGAAAAAAGAGGAGGATTTGATCAATTTTAGAAGGAGGAAGTAGGGGCTCAAAAAATAATGAATTTGATTATCAATAGCAAAGTGAAAAAGGATTTTTTGTGCATTGGTAGCGTCAACAGGGTCTTCAATAATAACATCATGGTCTAGGCTATAATCTCAAGTTTCATATATGGGGTTTCTTCTAAAGTTTCTTTTCCTTTTGTGAAAGGAAAAGGGTTGCTGCTAGTAGCCATGGTGATTCTAGAAGATGTACAGCAGTAGCATGAGTGGAATAAAAATACTCTCTTAGAAAATAGATATATTTAATTGATAGCTCAAATGTATACAGTGAGTATATGAAAATACCTTGAAGAAAAAGACTGGATGGAGTTAACTTTTACAAGCAGTGAGAGATTTGTGAAGGAGGTGGTTCTTGCCTACAGATACAGAACAGGGAAGATGAAATATTACACTAGGAAGAAGAAGGTATGTGATGAAGAAGTTTTCGGAAAAGTTTCAAAAAAAACTAGTGGAGTGATCTTTATAAGTGAAATTGAAAAGGTTTTTCAGATGGGAAGAGATTAAACGTCCGAAATTAATGGAAAAGTGTGCATGATGGGATGCGCATTTAATGAATGTGCTTAGTAGAGTGGTTTCTCAAATGTGATCTCACTTATGAATTTCAAGTTTTAAATTGAAAGTTATTTCTTTACATATTGAAGGAAATAAGGAATTCATTAAATCGATGGACTTCTTCTGTTTTCAATTTAGAAGTTGTCGATTCAAGTGGATAAATTATGGGTTCAAAAAGAATAATAATAATAATAATTTGCATTAATAATGAACATATCGAAAATGTTGTTTGAATATTATCGAGCAGGTTTATTTTTGAGTTCATCGAGGAGAGGTTATCGACAAATAAGGTAAATTGATCGAAAATGTATGTCGAGTACAAGATTCCATGAACGAAGCAGTGATTCCGTGACTGAAGCAGTGGTGTGTGAAATTAGAACTCGCACAACTTAACCGGTAAGTGCACCGGGTCATCCAAGTAATACCTCAGGTGAGTGAGGGTCGATCCCATGAGGATTGTCGGACTGAGCAAGCAATAGTTATCCTGTTGGACTTAGTCAGGCAAACAGTAAAAGGTGGTTGTTGATGTAAAACAATATATAGTAAAATAGCAAAAAAATAGATTTGGTGTAAACCAATGATTAGAAAACAGTTAAGGTCTCGGAGATGTTTACTTTTCCAGATTAAAACGTCTTACCAACTATTTTAACAATGAGTGATTCATTCTATGGCAAACCATAAGTGATTAAACCCTAATCTTTTAGTGGTTTAATCTCCTCTAATCCTCATCAAAAGCCACTCTCGTGGTGATTCAATTCAGATCAGAGGGATAAGTTCAGAAAACTAGTTTAGCGCCACAAAATTCTCAATTACCCAAAGCTAACAGGATTTTATGTCACATATCCTAATTAGTCTAGGTAATTCGTAGTTTAGGAGGAGTGTTTTCAAGCTGTAGCCCAAGCCAGATAGCTCTCTCAAGAATCACAAGAGCTCATGTAGAATAAGGGTCATACTCTCTGCTCATGCATCGGTTCGAGCTATAAAGGACCGGGTTGGCCGACCGCTTAGAAGACTGGCCCATGGCCGACCTCTTAGAAGGTTGGCCCACGACTGACCTCTTGGAAGGTTGGTCCATGACCGACCTCTTAGAAGGATGGCCGGCGACCGACCTCTTGGAAGGTTGGCCCTGTAACAACCCCGTTTTTTGAGTACGCAAGATCTTTTCTGAAGGCACGGATTTCTCTGAAAGATCAGTAAAGGGAACACCTCTGCTATATCATCAAGCATCTCAATCCTCATTGTCATTATATTATCTTTAAATCAGGACCTTAGTGGAGATAAGCTCGACAACGCAATTGCGAAGAACCTAGTTTTTGAACCGTATCGGTTAGGAGTTTTGATTCTAGTTTTCGTAAATAGTCTCTGTTTGATGAACCGGACATGATTCATGAGATAATAGAGATAATAGTATAATATTATCATTATATTAGTATTAGAAGCTTCTTGAATGATATTATAAGGTTACTTGGTCTGTTTTAGTTGAAAACGAAAAATCGGTTTAACCGGGTTCACAGTTTACTGGTGCAGCTTAGCACCAGCACTCTCTGATGACTTTAGCAATGCTAAGGCCTCATTATACACATTTTATTCTCTTAATAAATATGTTACTAGTTTCATTTATGCTAGTAGTTCATAAAATAATTTTTAGAGATGTTTTTACAAGTGTTCCAATACACCTAGTTTTAGCAGTTATACACCAGAGATATTTTAATATTATTTTAATCCACCTCCAAGCCAACCAATCACAACTCACCTTACACCCCCAAAACCTCCAAGGCTGTCTCATTTCTTCATTTTGGCAGAAAATAACAAGAGAGAAAAGAGAGAAACTTTCATGAACACTTAATTTTCAAAGCTTGATTTCTTCTGAACTAAAACTCAAATCAAAATTCTGATTTCACCAAAATGATCCTCTCTTCTTCCTCTACATAAACATATAACATTCAAGGCTGGAAATAAGGTGAGATGTCTGTCTCCCTCCCTCTTCAATTCAGTTTTCAAGGAAAATCATGCAAAACATGTGTTTTTTTTATGTTCTTCCTTAGGAATCCTACTTAACTTGACTTGAGGGCTAAGAAATGTTAATTTCCAGCAACTCTAAGGTGAGAAATCCCTTCCTAACATGCTGAGTGAGATTTGGTCAGTTGAGAGTTTTTGGATTTAAAGTTGTTCTTGATGTGATTTAAGAGAAAAAAGTGCTTAAGGACCACCTAAGGGCATAACTGAATTAGGAGCAGCAAAACCAGGTAGGATTTGACGAATTTAATCTTGATTGATTGTGTTTGAGTTGTGTAATTATGATATGGCTTGGCTGTGCTTGAAATTGATTGTTTATATGAGTGATTCTTGTCAAAATTTTGGTGAAATTTTGATGAAATCTGATGAAATTCAAGCTATGAACTTGTGTTCTTGTGGCTGCTGGAAAATGAAACCCTAACCCTTAAATTGGGGTTCAATTTGTGTTAAAATCATGTGGAATAGATGGGGTTTTAGTGGCTGCTAATTTATTATGAATTATGGTAAAAATCTGTTGCTGAAAAGACTGAAAAACGAGTAAAAACAGAGAAAGAATCTGAAGAATTTACAAAGAATATGAAGAACACTTTAAGTGTGGTGAAGAACAATGAAGAACACCTTTTTGATCCATAAAAGGGCAAGGAAGTAAATATTTTGGTGTTTGGGGGGTTATTTAGTAATTTCTGAAAGTTAGGGTAGTTAAAGTAGAAATATTAAAGTTATTGGGGTAAAAAGTTAATTTTGAAAGTGAAAAGGTAAAGGTAAGGTAATTTTCGAAAATTTAATGATAAAATAATAAATAATAATAAAATATTAAATAATAATATTTAATTAAAAATAATATTTTAATAAAAATAATAAAATAATACGAAAAAGGCAGTTTTCTGTAAAAACTTTAGAAAGACAACTTTAAGTGCAGAATCTCATAATTACCTTCATAAAACACTTAGGGAGTGGTAAGAACATATTAGTGAGAGAAAGATAAAGGAAAGATAAGAAGTTAAATAAAAGATAAAAACCAAAGAAAAAGTTTATAAAGTTTTAATAACAGGAAAACAGATAGAGATTAGTGAACAAATTAGGGCAACATAGTTAGTCCTTGAGTTGCGGCTAGGGTTAGGTATAATATGAAAAGTTAAACTATTTTAGTATAGACTTAATGAACCTATACTTAGGAGATGCTAACTATTCATACCAAAATTTACATAAGCTTTAAATACATACGTTAAGCAGAGAAATCAGAGCAGAGTAAAGTAAAGAGGTAAAGAGAAAAAGAGTAATATAGATACAGAGAACCGAGTAATCAAAATAGAGTCAAGAGACTAAGAGAAAAGAGTAAGCAGAGTAGAGTAAAGCGACTAAGAGAAAAGAGTAATTAGAGCAAAGTAAAGAAACAAAGATAAAAGAGTAGCAAAACACACGAACTGATAATGTTAAATACGGGGAGTACCCACGAACTGAATGATCATTGGTCTCGGGGAAACCTATGAACTGTTAACTATTTCATGTGCGGGAAAAACCCACGAACTGATAATCATTGATTACGGAAATAACCCACGAACTGATAATCATTGATTACGGGAATAACCCACAAACTGTTGTATGTTGATCTCGGGTATAACCCACGAACTAAAGATTACTGTATTGTTGAGTATTGATCTCGGGTATAGCCCACGAACTGAGGATCGTGTTTGTTGTTGTATATTGATCTCGGGGAAATCCACGAACTGAGGATCATTGTTTTGTTTGTGAATTGATCTTGGGGACGCCCACGAACTGAGGATCACTGTTTCCCCTTGTGCGTATATTATGGGGTCAAGCTTTGTGCTGACTGTTGGTAGTCACGAAGAGTAGTATTCTTACCACTGACACGTATGCACTAAGGACATAAAGAGAAACCATATCTAAGACTTGTTCCTAGGTAATGTTGGGCTCTAGGGTGTAAACCGACACATGAGCTCATGGCCTGCATAGGACAGACATGCATCATACTTGGTTGTGCATTTTCTCTGTTATGATTGTTGTATAATGTGTTCCGAGGGTTACCTAAAACAGTAGGTCGATCTCGGACGAGATCTTCTGAGCTAGTTGGAGCTGTCGTGTCCGACTTATTAGACTTGGTGGTGGTTCTGATCCTTCGTCCCCGGAGGGTGGGGGGTACCTGCAAGGGACTCCGATGCTTAAGTTAGCAAGGGTATTAAGCAGGTATTTAGTAGAATCAGAGTGAGTTATACCTGGGTGCTCCAGTGTATTTATAATGGCGTAGAGTGATCTTCTTAGATAAGATAAGTTAGTTATCTTATCTTATCTTTGAGTGAGGTAATCTTATCTTCAAGGGAACCACCCTTATCTCTATAGGCTTGGGCTGCCTTAGGATTTGGGTCGTGATCTTCTGTTGGGGCCCTTCTCTGGGCTTTCTTGGTGACTTGGCCGAACTCTCTGAGAAGAGGTCGGGTCGTCCTGACCTGAAGAGGTCGGTCGCTTTGTCTGTAGCCGGGTCGGATAACTCGACCCAGGGTATGAACAGTGCCCCTGCTCAAGCTCTGTCTTTATTTGGAGGTCGAGTCTTAGTTTTTAGGTCTTCGAACCTTCTCGGGTGAAGCTGAACTCAAGCATTTTGTCGACTTTATCCTTGTAGAGTTCCTTTTTGAATGCGGAACGTTTCGTTTCCTCTAAGAGCACGCGCTTTGTATTAGCGTCCTAGCCTTGGGAATGCGCGAGGGTTTTAATGCCCTCATTAAATGGTTTTCAATGCCCCGTTTCTTTTCTTTTATTTTGAACTTTACACACAGAAAACGGTTTTTCCTCTTCTCTGTAACTTCCCCTTTTCTTTCTCACTTTTCTGTTTTAGCCTGTTGTTCCGCCCTTTCGCGTCTTCTCTTTGTGACGTCACTTGGTGATCGTAGGTGTCTTCTTTGTTTTCGACGACAGCTTCGTCTTCAATCTTCCCTCCGTACGCTTCTCCTTTTTTCAGGTTGGTTCATCTTCTCTTTTGCTTGCATTGTTTTGTTTTCCTGATATGGTAGGGTTTTTACTTGAGTAATTTTTTGGAAAGTTTGAACCTTTTTGCATTTCTATGCTTTTTGTCACTGTGATTTCTGGTTTCTTCTTTTCTGGCATTTTCTGAATGGTTGAAGCTTCTAGGGTTTTGTATTTTGTTTCCTGTTTCTGTATAAGTGGCTTTGTTTGATTTTGAAGAAAGATTGTGCCTTTAACAGTTTTTTCGCTTGGCATGTTCTTGCTGTTAGGTAGACTGAAGTTGTAATTTTGATAGGCGGCTTATTTTGATGACTTTATTTGGTTTGTGGCCTTTTCGAGTGTCATTCTTGTTGAAATAGAGACTTTATCTTCTTGTTGGGACGTGTAGAGATGTAGGCTTGTAGGCTTCCCTAAGTCCTTATTCTGCCTCCAAAGGATGCCCCTGGAACTTTTTGGACCGGGTCCTGGGGTTTCCTTTTGTTGCTTTGCCTGGCTTCTTGACACCTATATGCTTTAGTTTTTCGAGTTATTTCTGTTTATGCCCGAGTTGTTTGATTAGTGTTCCGAGATGTTTCTGAGTAATCCAATCTTCTTTTCTTCTTTGTAGGACTAGTTAACCATGTCTTCTCGCAAAAATATTGTTGAGACTTGAGACATCTTCCCAGGTCCCTGAGGGCACGGCCGATTGGGTGGATTCTATGGTCTTCTTATGCGTCTCGTTGGTTGACTCAGAGTTTTGTCAGCAACTTAGGCAGTTTCATAGGATTTGTGGCAACGGTAGTGATGAGAAGAATTATGAGCTCATATCTCCAACTTCTGACAAGAGGGTTTGCTTTTCTACCCGGATTACTGGAGAGCACCCCTTTTTCTATGCCTATGACTTCTTTTTTAGTCAAATGAATATTACTCTTCCTTTTACCCCCTTTGAGACCAACCTGTTATGGTCTTGTAATGTAGCTCCATCCCAACTTCACCCCAATTCCTGGGGTTTTATAAAAATCTTTCAGCTTCTGTGTCGTGAGTTTAGTATCCCTGCTTTGCAATCTCTCTTCTTTTATCTTTTCGTTTTAACAAAGGCTGGTGTAGTGAAGAAAAAAGCCGTTTGAGTTTCTTTCCGAGCTTCCCAGGGGAAAAAGGTTTTCTCCATGTTTGATGAGTCTTTTCGCGATTTCAAAAATTACTTTTTTAGGGTCCGAGCTGTTGAAGGAGCTCGGCTCTTTTTTCTGGATAAGAATGATGAGCCCACCTTTTCTTTAGAATGGCAAAAGAATGTAGTGGTATCGAGATATTCGTGGGAGATGTTAGATGAGGCTGAACAAGCTTTTGTGACTGTGCTGGAAGAAAACTGGGGGCAGCCTCCTCATCTCGACACAAAGAAATTTTTAGCCAACCCCTCTCTCCTCCAAGCTGAGCTGGGTAGTGGTCAATTTTTCTATTGGTTTTGCTTTTCGTTTTGTCGAGTTTGTTTCTTTGTGAGATCTTTTTTTGACTCGTAGTTTTGGTTTCCTGCTGTGATGTTTGTTTGTAGAGATGATTAAGAACAACGAATCCATGAAGGCTTTTAAAAGGGCAAGGAAGGCTACTGCAGCTCAGAATGCCTCAGCCAAGGAGGCCGGGGAGGGATCTTCTCAGGTTTCGTCTAAGCCTTTGGTTACAAGTTCTCTTTGGCCGAGGAAGGTTATCCCCACTCCTCGAGATCGTTTGATTGATCCTTCACAAGCTTCTGCTGGTACCTCCTCTCATTCTGCCGCTCCTCCTCCAAAAAGACCTCGGACTGTCAAGCCTTTTAATCTTGGTGCTCCCGACTTTGATGTTGTTGGGTTTGTGGACTAACAGATTGCTCCCTATGGTGTCATGCCTACTGATGATGTATCCATCCTTCGTTATTTAGACTTCATTACTCGGAGTGGTATTACACTGGCACACATGGGAGCAGCTTTATATCGGACTGCTCAAGATCTTCCTATCCATGCTACCAAGGTCTTTATGGAGGAGGCAAAATCGGAGTTTGACCGAATTAAGGGTTTGAAAGAGGAGCTCGAGGTGAAAGTGGCCAAGCTGGAAAAGGAGTTGAAGGGGAAAAGGCTCGGGCTGTTGGTCTAGCGGCTGCTGTGCAACTGGCCGAGGATACGGCATTAAAACATAAGGATAGCTATGTTACTACTTATAGAGAGATGATGGAGCTTAGGGGTAGTTTGGAATCTGTCTGGGCCGATTATACCGAACTTCAAAGTCATCTTGTAGGCAGTGTGACTGCTGCTTATGAGAATCTGAAGGAGCAAGTTCGAGTTCTTGCGCCAGATCTCGACCTTTCCCTTTTTAGTCTGGACAACATTGTTAGGGATGGTAAGATTGTCCTTGACAATCCTGATGATGATGATGATGGTCGTCCTTTACTGCCCGCTACCAAGACCTCTGTTGCATCGACTTTTCCGACTTCCACTACTGAGATCAATCACCCAGAGGGAGAAACGGATTGCCAAATCTTGAACCGGGATGATGGGATGGTAGATGCGGTGCCTCTTGAGACTCGCCCTCCTTCACCCCGAGTTGATGCTGCTGAGAAACCTTCGGATGTTAACTGAATTTTCTTCTTGCTCGTTTGTAGATAGCCTGGCTTGTGGGCTTTTAAAACTCTTTATTTTGTAAATGATATTTTGATGACTGTTGATACACTTTTAGTTGCTTTGTTTAGCAACTTTTAAAAAACCAAAAAAGGAGTAGTTTCTGAACTTTTGGGGTTGCTTCTGGTGGCCTCTGAAGTTTTCCCTTTTTATCTAGCTATTTTTATATCAGGCCTGCTTGCACTCGGTTTAATACCTTTTCTAGGTCTTGGGAGTGTTTTAGAACTTTTCCTTTGGCTGATCTCTCTGGATTGGCTTGTTTTCTTTGATGCTATTTTCAGCAATTTGTTTTGTCCTTTGGTTCGTTGTGGTTGCTGATTTTGTCACTTTGATTTGTCCAAAGAGTTGCTAGTGACCCTCTTTTAGGGGTTACTTTTGTAGAGTTATGTTTTGGGCTGACTTTGTCATGTCGGGCCCTGTCGAGTTACTTGGTAATCCTCTTTTTTGGACCTTGTTCAGGTCTATTTCAGGGATTATCTTTGTAACTTTATCTTTTGGGCCGACTTTGTCATGTCGGGCCCTGTCGAGTTACTTGGTAATCCTCTTTCTTGGACCTTGTTCATGTCTCTTTCAGGGATTATCTTTGTAACTTTATCTTTTGGGCTGACTTTGTCATGTCGGGCCCTGTCGAGTTACTTGGTAATCCTCTTTCTTGGACCTTGTTCAGGTTTCTTTCAGGGATTATCTTTGTAACTCTATCTTTTGGGCCGACCTTGTCATGTCGGGCCCTGTCGAGTTACTTGGTAATCCTCTTTCTTGGACTTTGTTCAGGTCTCTTTCAGGGATTATCTTTGTAACTTTATCTTTTGGGCCGACTTTGTCATGTCGGGCCCTGTCGAGTTACTTGGTAATCCTCTTTCTTGGACCTTGTTCAAGTCTCTTTCAGGGATTATCTTTGTAACTTATTCGTAGGAGTCTGACTTCATCATATCGGACTCTTCTAAGTTATAGTAATCCTCTTTTATAGGGCTGGCCAGGCCTCTTTCCAGGGCTTTACTTATAACTTTGGTTATTGTGGCCGGTCCGACTTCTTTATGCCGGCCAGTCTTTAAGTTATTTTATAGCAATCCATTTTATTAGGACCTCGTTAGGTCCTTTCTATGGATCACTTTCTATAACTTCTTGCATTATTCTATTTTCATCTTTGCCGATTTTGTAGAGTTTGGGTTTTAACCCTCGTTTGGTCGACCTTTTAATGAATTTGGTTTTCATCTTTGGTCTTTATTGTGATCGCACAGTGAATTTGATTTTCACTTTCTGTCGATCTGTAGTTTTATAATCGGACGATGAATGTTTCAGAATAATACGGCTTGAGTGTTTGTAGAAAATCTAAACAGCCTTTATTAAAAGAAAATGCAAATATATACATACGGGGGGTTAATTTCCTAAGTCGGGTGATTCGTAGGTCTTGGCTTGGCGCCTCATTAAAAAACCTTTTCAGGAAAAAGAGAGCGCCTTGTCCAAGGTCCTTTATCATCCCTAATTATAGTACCTTCTTAGGTTGCAGGCGTGCCATGACCTAGGAAGCTCTTGCCCGTCAAGTTCGGAAAGCCTGTAGTAGCCCTTTCCCTGCACTTCTATGACTCGGTAGGGTCCTTTCCAGTTTGCTGCCAGCTTTCCTTCTCCAGGTCGAGTTGTTTCAATGTCATTTCGGATTAGAATGAGGTCATTCTCAGTAAAGGCCCACTGTATTACCTTTTGATTGTATCGGGAAGCCATTCGTCGTTTTAATGCCTCTTCCTTTATCCGAGCTTTTTCTCAGACTTCTGGAAGTAGGTCGAGCTATTCCCTTTGAAGTTGGGAGTTGGCTTCTTCGCTATAGTGGATTACTCTAGGTGACCTTTCTTTGATCTCTACTGGAATCATTGCCTCCATTCCATATGCTAATCGGAAGGGTGATTCCTTTGTGGTGGAATGTGGCGTTGTTCGATATGCCCATAAGACCTGTGGGAGCTCCTCAGCCCAGGCTTCCTTCGCATCCTGTAATCTCCGCTTCAGCCCAGCCAGTATGACTTTGTTGGCAGCTTCAGCTTGTCCATTGGCTTGGGGATGTTCAATGAAAGTGAATTGTTGTCTTATATTTAAGTTGGTTGCTAGGTTTCTGAAGCTTGCATATGTGAACTAAGTACTATTGTCTGTGGTGATGGAGTTTGGGACCCCAAACCTTGTGAACATGTTTCTATATAAGAATTTTTGACTTCTTTGAGCAATGGCATTAGCTAGGGGCTCTGCTTCAATCCACTTTGTGAAGTAGTCTATTCCCACTATAAGGAATTTGACTTGTCCCGATCATTGAGGAAAGGGTCCAAGAAGATCGAGTTCCCATTTTGCGAATGGCCAAGGTGAGGTCATGCTGATGAGTTCCTCTGGTGGGGCGATGTGAAAGTTGGCGTGTTTCTGACATGATGAACATGTCTTTACAAATTCTATGGCTTCCTTTTGTAGAGTTGGCCAATAAAATCCTGCCCAAAGTACTTTTTTGGCCAGTGCCTGGAAACCAAGGTGATTGCCACAAATGCCACTGTGTACTTCTTCTAGGACTTCCTTTGTGTTGGAAGTCAGCATGCATTTTAGCAGTGGTATTGAAATCCCTCTTTTGTATAGAGTATTATTTATGATAGTGTAATATTGTGCCTCCCGTTTCAACCTCTTTGCCTCCTTTTCCTCTGTGGGGAGTGCTTCTATTTTGAGGTAATTAATTATGGGTGTCACCCATCCTTGATCGTGACCTGTTATGGTCAGGACTTTTTCTTCTTCTAAGATTGATGGATTCTGTAGAATTTCTTGGATGAGGCTTCTATTGTTGCCCCCTGGTTTGGTGTTGGCTAGTTTTGAGAGTGCGTCAGCTCGGGCATTCTATTCTCGGGGTAGGTGACGGACCTCTTATTCTCCAAATTGTCTGAGCTGTTCTCTGGTTTTATCCAAGTAATTTTTCATGATGGGGTCTTTTGGCTTGGTAGCTTCCTACTATTTGCGAAGTAACTACCTGTGAGTCGCTGAAGATGATAAGCTTTTGAGCTCCAACCTCCTTAGCCAGCTTCAAACCAGCTAGTAGTGCCTCATATTCCGCTTGATTATTTGAGGCAGGGAACCTAAATTTGAGGGAGAGTTCGAGTTGGGTTCCCTGGTCACTTTCAATTATCACACCCGCGCCGCTTCCTGTTTTATTTGAGGAACCGTCCACGTAGAGATTCCATTCTGTGGGGATTTCTGGTGTGTCCGTGAATTCCGCAATGAAGTCGTCCAGGTATTGTGATTTGAGGGCCGTCCGAGCTTTGTATTAAAGATCAAATTCGGACAACTTGGCTGCCCATTGCAAGATTCTGCCCGCCAGGTCTATTTTCTGTAAGATTCCTTTTATGGGCTGGTTGGTCCGAACTTTAATGGTGTGGGCTTGAAAGTATGGGAGAAGTCGTCGTGATATTAGTATGAGAGCTAAGCAATTTTTTCTATTTTCTGATAGTTCAGCTCTCTTCCACAGCTTGAGAGCGTTCTGGTCCCAGTTTTCTACGCCTCTGTTGCACCGGTCGAGATCCTAGGTAGACTGCTAGCTTGTGACACATTAGCTTGGGATCTATGCCTGGCATGGCTGCAGCCTTCCACGCAAAGAGGTCGACGTTATCTCGTAGAAACTGTATGAGTGCTTCTTTTATGGCTCCTTTTAGGAGTGTGCTGATATTGGTCGTTTGGTCCGGGGTATCTCCGATCTGGATTTTCTCTATTTCACCTTCAGGTTGTGGGCGGAGTTCTTCCCGCCTCTGAATTCCACCGAGTTTGATTGTGTGGAATTCTTCTCCGCTGCCTCTGAGGTTTAGACTTTCATTGTAACATCGGCGTGCCATCTTCTGGTCTGCTTTTATCGTAGCTATCCCCCTACAGTTGGGAACTTCATGCATAGATGTGGGGTTGAGACTATTGCACCAAGCTGATTCAACGTTGTCCGATCTATTAGGGCATTGTAGGCTGAACTTACGTCGACTACGATGTAATCTATTTTGAGTGTTCTTGACTGACTTGCTTTTCCGAAAGTCGTGTGTAGCGAGATGTACCCCATTGGTTGAACCGGGGTATCTCCTAGCCCGAACAGGCTGTCTGGATATGCTCTGAGTTCTTTTTCTTCCAAGCCGAGTTTGTCGAAGGCAGTTTTGAATAAGATATCGGCGGAGCTCCCCTGGTCTATCAGCGTGCAGTGGAGATTTGCGTTTGCCAGTATAATAGTGATGACCATGGGATTGTCATGTCTTGATGCGATGCCGGACGCATCTTCCTTGGTGAAAGTAATCACGGAGATGTCGGGTGCTTCCTCCTTTCCTGCGACATGATGTACGTCTTTGAGATGTATTTTGCGAGATGATTTGGAGATTCCTCCCCCGGCAAATCCACCGTGAATCATGTGGACATGTCTTTCTGGTGGACGAGGTGATCGCGTGGTTTGTCCAATATCTTCTGCTCTTCTTCTCTTTCTTTGCTCATCATCACGAGTGGCTAGATATCAATCTAGCTTTCCTTCTCTTACTAGTTTTTCTATGACATTTTTTAAATCGAAGCATTCATTGGTAGAATGCCCGCGGATCTAATGGTATTCACAATATTCAGCCCGGTTTCCTTCTCCTTTTTTGCCTTTGAGTGGCCAAGCTGGAGGTATTTTTTCAGTATTGCAAACCTCTCTGTAAACATCTACAAGAGACACCCTGAGGGGGGTGTAATTGTGATATTTTTTTATTTTCTCTCCATGTCGATTTTCCTTCTTTTTGGAATCTTTGTTCATATCCCGGGAGGTGAATCCGGCTTTCGAGGTCTCTCCTAATCGGGAGTTTTCCTCTATGTTGATGTACTTCTCAGCTCGTTTATGCACCTCGTTCAGAGATGTGGGGTATTTTTTTGATATAGATTGGCTAAAAGGTCATTCTCGCTAGCCCTTAATGAGGCCTATAATGGCAGCCTCTGTTGGTAGGTTCTGTATGTCCAGGCATGTCTTGTTGAATCTTTCCATGTAGTTGCCAAAGGTTTTCCGTTCTCCTTGCCTGATTCCTAATAGACTTGGAGCATGTTTAGCTAGGTCTTTTTGGATAGAGAATCTGGCCAAAAATTTCTTGGCCAAGTTGTCGAAACTCGAGATGGACCTAGGAGGTAGATTGTCGAACCATCTAATTACTATTTTTGTCAAAGTAGTCAGAAAGGCTTTGCAACGAACTACATCTAATGCATTGGTGAGGTACATTCTACTTCTGAAATTGCTGAGATGATGGCCGGGATCTGTAGTGCCATCGTATCAAGTCATATCTGGGAGTTTAAAGTCTTTTGGGATTTTGGTCTTCATGATCTTCTTGGTGAATGGATCTTGTTCCCTGCGGGAGCTATCCTCAGGAGAAGATCGGTTGGCTTTGGTCTTGATATCGGCTTCAAGTTTTAGGAGTTTGTCCTCCAATTCCCGGCGTCGCCTTATTTCCCTCTGTAGATCTTTCTCGGCCTCTCGTTGACATAGGGCTTCTTCAAGTTGTTTTAAACGGTCTTGAAGTACATCCATGGCTCTCACGTTTGAAGAGTTCTTCTTATTGTTAAGTTGGGAAGTATCTTTTGGTGTGGCATCCGCATTTTTGTGTGGTGTTCTATCTTCTAGATCTGAAGTGTGGTCGTTGTCATGGTCGTCCGCCATATTGATGGGATGACTTCCAGGTCCCCGACAACGGTGCCAATGTTCCAAGGGTTACCTGAAACTGTAGGTCGATCTCGGATGAGATCTTCTGAGCTGGTCGGAGCTGTCATGTCCGACTTATTAGACTTGGTGGTGGTGCTGATCCTTCGTCCCCGAAGGGTGGGGGGTACCTGCAAGGGACTCCGATGCTTAAGTTAGCAAGGGTATTAAGCAGGTATTTAGTAGAATCAGAGTATGAGCTATACCTGGGTGCTCCAGTGTATTTATAATGGCGTAGAGTAATCTTCTTAGATAAGATAAGGTAGTTATCTTATCTTATCTTTATCTTATCTTTGAGTGAGGTCATCTTATCTTCAAGGGAACTGCCTTTATCTCTATAGGCTTGGGTTGCCTTAGGATTTGGGTCGTGTTCTTCCATTGGGGCCCTTTTTTGGGCTTTCCTGGAGACTTGGACGAACTCTCTGAGAAGAGATCGGGTCGTCCTGACCTGAAGAGGTCGGTCGCTTTGTCTGTAGAACATTCTGGGTCGGGTAACTCGACCCTGGGTATGAACAGAATGTATGCTCTGTTTGTTTATATTCTATTCCTTGTATTTGCGTTTTATTTTTCTTGTATTCTTTTGTTTGTGTTCTACTTTCTTCTTTTTCTATTTTCTCTATTTATCTGTCTTCTATTTACTACTTCTCGGTATTCTGCTATTTGTCTGCTAAGCAACATGGAATTAATGAACGTGACTAATAACCCCGGCCCTGCTAAGAACTCCCCAGTTCTTACCCCTTCTCTCTCTCTTCCCCTTTAGATGGAAGCAAGAGTACCCTTCCGTAGTTCATTGATGATCATTCTACAAAGAGGATTCTGCTCTAGGTAGTCTTCTGAGTCTAGAGTGAACTCTGCTACCTGTTTATATGTATATACTGTGAGACCAGCCAATGTCTGCACTCTGTTTGTACATGAACTTTAACCTGAATCCTGTGTACGAGACTCCTGTTGTGTGGCTACTTGATGAGGTACCAGAGAGACGTCATATGGCAATGTCTGATCATGCAGAGGAGTAACAGATGATGTTCTACTTTTTTATGACGTTCTACCTGACTTGAGTTTTGAAGACTTAGAATGTACTTTCCCTCGCTTTAGTATTTTAGAGGGACTAGGTGACTAGAGGGTCTAGGCTAGCCTGGGCGCCAGCTTAGGGACTTTTTGAATAGGTCAGGGCCCATGATGTTTTATGTATATAGTTATTATCTAGTTATATCTAGGGGTGTTCTAACTAAAAGTCTATACCTAAATAAAGCCTGGATCACTGAATGTTTTTAACTGCTTGTGATTTATTTATGTGTGGTTGTTTATAACTGTTTTATCTGTTATCAGTTGTGGAATGATTATGAATGATTACGTCTATTAATCCAGATGTTTTCAAAAAAAAAATACCTCGCAAATTAACTACGTTTTTAACAATGAATCAGGCTCATATGATAAATAATAGATAATAATTAGGAAGACAAATTGGTAGCGCATAGTTTCCGATATGATCTAGACATATTGAAAATTGGGTCGTTACAGGCCCATTATTGACCTCTTCACAAAGAGTTCGGCCAAATCGCCAGAAGAGGCCCAAGCAGGCCCAAAACAGAGAGACACAGCCCAATCTAAAGGCAACCAAAGCCTAGAAAGATAAAGGCAGTTTCCCTTAAAAGATAAGATGACTTCACTCAAAGATAAGATAAGATAACTATCTTATCTCCAGAAAGGTCACTCTACACTATTATAAATACACTGGAACACCTAGGTATAACTCATACTCTGATTCTACTAAAAATCTACCTAAAGCACATGCTAAATTAAGCATCGGAGTCTCTTGTAGGTACCCCCTCCCTCCGGTGACGAAGGATTAGCAACACCACCAGATCCAACAAGTCGGACACAGCTGTACCGACCATCACCGCAGATCTCGTGTGAGATCGACCTACAGTTTCAGGTAACTCTCGGAACATTGGTGCTGTTGCTGGGGAACCTAAAAGTTATCCCATCACCATGGCAGACGACCATGACAACGATCACAACTTTGGTTTGGTGGACAGAACGCCAAACAAAAACGCGAACGCCACCTCCAAAGACACATCTCAAAACGGGGGAGATAAGCAACCCCCAAACACAAAAATTTTGGAAGCTATCTGTAAGCAACAGAATCTCCTTAATCAGCTGGAACAAGAAGCTGAACATCAACGGGAAGCCAAAAGAGACCTTCAGAGAGAAACAAGACGACGTCAAAAGCTAGAGGACAAGATCTTAAAGCTCGAAGCCGATCTCAAAACCAAGACCGCTCGATCCAATCATGAAGATAGTCCCCACAAAGATCAAGACCCATTCACCAAAGAGATCATGAAAGCTAAAGTTCCAAAGGACTTCAAAGCTCCCGACATGACCCCGTACGACGGCATATTGGATCCAAGCCATCACCTCAGCAAGTTCAGAAGCAGAATGTATCTCACTGATGCCTCAGACGCCATTCGATGCAAAGCCTTCCCGACTACCCTAACGAAGACAGCAATAAAATGGTTCGACAGCTTGCCTCCAAGATCCATCACAAGTTTTGACGACCTTGCTAAAAAGTTCCCCGTCAGGTTCTCCATCCAGAAGGATAAAGCCAAACACGCTCCAAGCTTATTGGGAATTAAATAAGGAGATCGACAAAGCCTTCGCAACAACATGGAAAGATTCAACAAAGTATGCCTTGGCATACAAAGTCTTCCAACAGAAGCGGCCATCATGGGACTCATCAATGGCCTAAAAGAAGGATCTTTCAGCCACTCAATATCCAAGAAGTACCCAACATCCCTAAACGATGTTCAAGAAAGGGTGGAAAAATATATCAATATGGAGGAGAACTCCCAATTAGGAGACAGCTCAAAAACCATATTCTCCTAACCCACCACGGGACAAAGATAAAGAGTCCAAGAAAAAAGAAGATCAACCCGGTGAGAAGCCTAGAAAACACCACAATTACACCTCTCTTTGGGTGTCTCTTGTGGATGTTTACCAAGAAATATGCAACACCGAGAAGATTCCACCACCTCGCCAATCAAAAACAAAAGAGGGGGAAGTTGGACAGATTACTGCGAGTACCACCGAATCTACGGACATCCTACTAACAAGTGTTTCGACCTAAAGAATGTCATAGAGAAATTGGCAAGAGAATGGCGATTACATTGGTACTTAGCCAATAAAGCAAGAAAAATAAGAAGAGATGAAGAAGTCGGATGAGTTGAACATCCACCTCACACCGAAGAGGTCAGACGAGTTGATCGTCCACCTCACACCGAAGAGGTCGGACGAGCTGAATATCCACCTCACATTGAAGAGGTCGGACGAGTTGAACGTCCATATCACACCAAAGAGGTCGGACGAGTTGAACGTCTACCTCACACCGAAAAGGTCGGACGAGTTGAACATCCACCTCACACCAAAGAGGTTGGACGAATTGAACGTCCATCTCACACCGAAGATGTCGGACGAGTTGAACATCCACCTCACACCCCTGAGAGACATGTTCTTATGATATATGGAGGATTCACAGGAGGAGGGATCTCTAAAATCATCTCGCAAAAGACATCTCAAAGAGGTATATTAAGGAAGGGAGAGAGGTTTAAATGGACAACGGAGTGCGAACAAGCCTTCCGAGATTTCAAAAAAATTCTTGGGGAAACCACCCATTCTTACCCGACCACGGGAAGGTGAAGAACTCATATTAAACCTCGCAGTGGAAGGTTAGGCAATAGTCTCAGCACTAGTTAGAGAAGACGAAAGTGGGCAACAACTCGTCTACTTCATCAGCAAGGCTCTACAAGGGGCCGAACTAAACTATCAAAAGATTGAAAAGTTTGCCTACGCCCTCATACTCACTTATCGGCAACTCCGCCCATACTTTTAAGCTCACACTATCAGAGTTCAGACCAACCAGCTCATAAAATGCATCCTACAGAAAACAGACTTAGTTGGAAGAATCCTACAGTGGGCGGTCGAGTTATCCGAATTCGATCTACGATATGAAGCTCGGACAGCCATCAAATCACAATATTTGGCCGACTTCATTGCTGAATATACGGACACCCCGGGAACTCCCACAAAATGAAATCTCTACGTGGACGACTCTTCAAACAAAACCGGGAGTGGCACAGGTGTAATTATAGAAAGCGATAAGGGAACCCAAATCGAGCTAAATAAACCAAGCTGAATACAAGGGACTACTAGCTGGTTTAAGGCTGGCTAAGGAGGTAGGAGTTCAAAAGCTTACTGTGTTTAGTAATTCACAAGTAGTCATCTCACAAATAGAAGGGAGCTACCAAGCTAAGGATCCCACCATGAAAAAATACCTGGACAAAACCATAGAATAGCTCGGATAATTTGGGGGACCCTGAATAAAACCAGAGAACAGCTCGGATAATTCGGGGGACCCTAGACAAAACCATAGAACAGCTCGGACAATTCGGGGGATATGAGGTTCGACATGTACCTCGGAAACAAAATGCCTGAGCTGATGCACTTTCAAAACTAAGTCAGCACAAACAGCTCAGACAATTCGGGGGATATGAGGTCCAACATATACTTCGGGAACAGAATGCCCGAGCTGATATACTATAAAAAACTAGCCAGCACCAAACCAGGGGCAATAATAGAAGCCTCATCCAAAAACACTGCAGAATCCATCAATCTCGGAGGAAAAAAAGGTCCGAGCCATATCAGGTCAGGGTCGTTCCCTTGGAGTCAAAGAAGGAAAACAAACCCTCTCCTCAGGGTCCGGCGACACCAACTCATAAATTCTTCTCCTCATCCCTATCCCTAAAAATTCTATGGAACCTCCTAAGTCTCACACAAGTACTCAGGGTCAGCCACAGTAACACACATTAAAACTATGGAATCTAGCCAGTCAGACATGCCGTCCGGGATCTTAGTAGACATCTCAGCAATGTTTTTGTGGGAAGACATAGGTCAAATATTCTTACAGTAAGAAAAAATGGGGTTACTACCAAACAACTCGGGCAAATAAGGAAACAACTCAGACAATAACAGCAAAACATCAAGTGTCAGATACAACAGTAAAAGGGAAACCCCAGGACTCACACGAAAGTCCAAGGGCACCCTTTGGAGGCAACAACAGGGCAAGGACATAGAGAAGAGAAGTCGACAATCTATACCCAAACAATCCGAACACCTCTCCAACAAAAGGTCAAAACAAAAGCTAGAAGTTTTTGTACAGAAGGAGTCAGGCAACTATGAAAAGATACAGGAATAGCAACAAAACCCTAAGCAAAGCACACATTCTTCTCAAAGGCGAACCACAAAAGAAAAGTTACAACAAACGATCAAAGATGCAAACTTTTTGCAGAAAGAACCAAAGTTTTTCAGAGCAAAAACCCAAATACAAAGTCAAAGAGCAGCCAACTGAAAGAACCATACCAAGTTGTTCAGAGGTATTGGGGAAAGGTCACCATAAAGTGTCCGACCTCGAGGGGCGAGAACTACCAAGGTCATGGCATGCCTGCAATCTAAGAAGGGCGCCAGACCGAGATCTAAAAGATTGCCCGACCTAGAAGGGTAAGCACTAATATGTACACACTGATGTGTGGAAAACGATCCATCACAAAACTCACCGGCAAGTGTACCGGGTCGCATCAAGTAATAAAACTCACGGGAGTGAGGTCGATCCCACAGGGATTGAAGGATTGAGCAATTTTAGTTTAGTGGTTGATTTAGTCAAGCGAATCAAGTATCGGTTGAGTGATTTTGTATTCAACAGTAAGTAAATAGCAGGAAATGTAAGGGGAGAGGGATGAATTGCAGAAATTAAAGAAAACTGAAAGTAAAGGTGCTGAATCTAAAGAACAAGAAATTAAATGACTGAAACTTAAAGTGCAAGAAATATAAATTGCGGTAACTTAAAATGCAAGAAATATAAATTGCTTGAATGAAGAAGGGATTTGAGGACTGGGATTTCAGAATTTAAGCAAGGGAAATTAAATTGCAACAATTAACTAAACAAGAGATGAATTGAAATAGACTAGCTCTCAAACAGAAATGGAAATTAACTGGCAGCAAGGGTTCACAGACGAACCAAAAGGAAAAATGGGATCTCAGGACTCAAG
>NC_029774.3:95613910-95615129 GCF_000817695.3 Arachis duranensis | reverse complement strand
TTCTTTAACCGGAATCTTCGTGGTATAAGCTAGAACTGATGGCGGCATTCAAGAGAATCCGGAAGGTCTAAACCTTGTATGTGGTATTCTGAGTAGGATTCAATGATTGGATGACCGTGACGTACTTCAAACTCCTAGCAGGCGGGGCGTTAGTGACAGACGCAAAAGAATCATTGGATTCTATTCCGGCCTGACCGAGAACCGACAGATGATTAGCCATGCTGTAACAGAGCATAGGAACATTTTCACTGAGAGGATGGGAGGTAGCCATTGACAACGGTGAAACCCTACATACAGCTTGCCATGGAAGGAGCCTTGCGTGTTTGAAGAAGAAGACAGTAGGAAAGCAGAGATTCAGAAGATGGAGCATCTCCAAAACCTCAACCTATTCTCCATTACTGCAAAACAAGTAATCATTTCATGTTCTTTTGTTCTTTTTCACAATCAATCCTGATAATTTCTGATATCCTGACTAAGATTTACAAGATAACCATAGCTTGCTTCAAGCCGACAATCTCCGTGGGATCGACCCTTGCTCACGCAAGGTATTACTTGGACGACCCAGTGCACTTGCTGGTTAGTTGTGCGGAATTGCAAAAGTGTGATTGCAATTTCGTGCACCAAGTTTTTGGCGCCGTTGCCGGGGATTGTTCGAGTTTGTACAACTGACGGCTTATCTTGTTGCTTAGATTAGGACTATTTTGTTTTGTTGGTTTAGAGTCTTTTAGTTGAGTCTAGTTTCATATTTTAAGTTTGGTGTCAATTGCATGCTTTTGTTTTTCTTTTAATTTTCGAATTTGCATGTTTTTAGTCTCCTTTTGATCTTTAAAAATTCTAAGTTTGGTGTCTTCTTTGTGTTTTTCCTTAAAAATTTTCGAAAATTAGTGTTTGATTTTCTAAAAGTTTTAAGTTTGGTGTCATTTTGTTGTTTTTCTCTTTCCTCTTTTCAAAAATCAAATCTTTTTCATAAAAATTTTTTAATCATATTTTTTTAATTGCTCTTTTCAAAATCTTTTTAATTAACTAATTGATTCAGTTCTCAATTTGCTTTGATCTTATTTTCTTTTTGATTTTCGAATTTTTATCTTAATTTCCTTTTATTTTATTTTATTTTTTCGTTTAATTCAAAAAAAAAAATAAAAAAAATAAAAATAAATATATCTATTTGCAATCCATTATGGATCTAAGTGGAATTGATCAGTCCAAAAGGACTCTGGGG
>NC_029774.3:95592388-95613810 GCF_000817695.3 Arachis duranensis | reverse complement strand
GGTCACCATCAAGAGAGCAGTGATGATTCATTACATTATGCTTGGAAAAGAAGTGGAGGTTCATCATGTGATTGCTTGTGATATCTACACAATTGCAAATAAGAATTCCACTGAAGCCAAATTGGCTTACCCAAGCTTGATCTCCTTGCTCTGTAAAGAGGCTGGGGTGAAGATGAGAGTAGATGAGTTCATACCTATTGAACACCCAATCACCAAGAAGTCAATGGAAGGACAAATGCAAGACAACTCTATCAAGAGGAGAGCGCAGGAATTCCTCCCTGAATTCCCAAGAATTGACTACTGGACCAGCCTAGAAGCATCTATTACCAAATTGCAAGAGACTATGGAGCAACTGAAGGAAGAACAGCAGAATCAAAACTGCATGCTCTGCAAATTGCTGAAGGAACAAGAGAAGCAGGGGCGTGAACTCCAAGAGATGAAACGCCAAAAGTTCTCCTCTCAAGTTGAGGGAGCATCCACTTCTCAAAATCAAGGTTGTTGAGTCCTAACTCTGTGAAAACCTCTATCATTAGGAGCCTATGTTTTTGCATTTTTTTTTCTTTCTTTTTTTTTAATTTTCTAGTCTCATCTTATATTTATCTTTGAGTCTTGTTCTTAATTCATAGTTAATAAAATTGAAATTTTAAGTAGAACTCCAAATGATGCGCTTCCAGTTGCATTGGAAAGTAGACATCCAGAGCTTTCCAACGATGTATAGAAGTATGGGGCGGACAATGCAACTGAGCTCCCAAAATTGGCATTTTCGAGCACGTTTAAGTGACTTAAACGTTGGCTTAAACGCTGTCAAACCAACCAGCAACCTTGTCACCTTCAATCAAGCATAACTTGAGCTATAAAGATCAAATTGAGGTGCTTCCAGTTGCGTTAGAAAGCTGACATCCATAGCTTTCCAACGAGGTATAATAGTCTATATTTGGCATCAAATTGGCAAGGTTGACAAGAGAACAAAGTGACGACTCAAGAAAGGGGGTGCAACGTTTGAGTGTAGTTTAATGGATCATTATCCTTTTTGGGTCAATTATGTCACTTTACCCTTCAAGCAAGCAAGGCCCATCAACAACACCAAACCAAGGCCACAAGAATCATCTAGAATAGTTTATTTTTGATTGTAATTTGCTTTTAATTTCATTTTCATTTTGTAATTTAGGGAGCCTATTTAAAGGCCTTAGTTTCTGCATTTGAGAGAGACGAGGGGATTGAAGGGGAATCCAGCCCCTGAGGGGGACTTTTTGACTTTTTTACACTTTGGAACTTTTTTGATTATTTTGCTAGTTTTTCATACTTTGTGTAATTGAACTCAGAGCTATGACTCACTAAACCCCTTTCATTGGGTTAGGGAGCTCTATTGTAATTCAATGAATCAATAATAGTTTTATCTTCTTCTTCAATCTTTTCTCTTGAATTTTGTTAGAAAGCTTCTCGATCTAATTCCATTGGGTAGTTGTCTTGGGAAAGAAACTACCCATAATTGGAATCCTTCAGAACCTTGGGAAAGGAATGGAGGATTCATGCTAGAGAAGCTTTCTCACAGTGAATTGGATTGGGGTTTGGATGGATATTGTGACATGTAATCCTACCAAATTGTGGTTCATGAAACTGTGTGGTATAATCAGTGATCGAGCATCATCTCTTCTTATGAACATTTAAACCAAGGGATTGGGAATTTGTTTGTTTTTAGAGAGAATTGGTGAGCCAAGGGATTGGGATCCAATCATATAAGATTGCCAAGCAAATTTTAATGAATGCATTGGTTGAGGAAGAGATAAAAAATATTTTGATTCGGAGATCTCAATATCTCCTAACACCCAATGAATTCCCCATCTCTGATCTACACTTTCTATTTACATTCTGCAAATTTCAATTCATGCAATCACCCCCATCCCCTTTTAATTTCAGCAATTTAACTTCTAGCACTTTAATTCTCGCAATTTAAGATTCAGTCATTTCAATTCCTTGCAATTTACATTTACCGCCAATTTACTTTATGCAATTCACACCCAATTCTTGATTCCGCTCAACTAATCAAACTTCTAATTCAAATTGCTCATTCAACCAATCCTTGTGGGATTCGACCTCACTCTATTGTGAGTTTTTACTTGACGATAACCGGTGCACTTGCCGGAAGGAATTTTTGCCGATCGTGCAATTTCCTAAAATCGTAGCTATCAAGTTTATGGTTACATCATTACGTCATTTGCTCATTTCTGTATACCCTAGGTTACTAGTTTACAATTAATAGGATCTTTTGACATGGTATCTGTACCTCATGACACTTTACATGTTTTCTTTGTGTACTTTCCATGGCATGAGTCTCTAAACCCCATGGTTGGGGGTGAGGAGCTCTGCTGTGTCTTGATGAATTAATGCAATTACTACTGTTTCTTATTCAATCATGCTTGCTTCCATTCTAAGATAATACTTGTTCTTAACCCGGATGAATGTGATGATCCGTGACAATCATCATCATTCTCAACTATGAACGCGTGCCTGACAACCACCTCCGTTCTATCTTAGATTAAGTAGTTATCTCTTGGATTCTTTAACCGGAATCTTCGTGGTATAAGCTAGAACTGATGGCGGCATTCAAGAGAATTCGGAAGGTCTAAACTTTGTCTGTGGTATTCTGAGTAGGATTCAATGATTGGATGACCGTGACGTACTTCAAACTCCTAGCAGGCGGGGCGTTAGTGACAGACGCAAAAGAATCATTGGATTCTATTCCAGCCTGACCGAGAACCGACAGATGATTAGCCATGCTGTGACAGAGCATAGGAACATTTTCACTGAGAGGATGGGAGGTAGCCATTGACAACGGTGAAACCCTACATACAGCTTGCCATGGAAGGAGCCTTGCGTGTTTGAAGAAGAAGACAGTAGGAAAGCAGAGATTCAGAAGATGGAGCATCTCCAAAACCTCAACCTATTCTCCATTACTGCAAAACAAGTAATCATTTCATGTTCTTTTGTTCTTTTTCACAATCAATCCTGATAATTTCTGATATCCAGACTAAGATTTACAAGATAACCATAGCTTGCTTCAAGCCGACAATCTCCGTGGGATCGACCCTTGCTCACGCAAGGTATTACTTGGACGACCCAGTGCACTTGCTGGTTAGTTGTGCGGAATTGCAAAAGTGTGATTGCAATTTCGTGCACCATGCGTCCAAGCTGCGCGCCCAAGCTCCCTTGTTGCGCGTCAATATGTGTGCTGGCCGTGCCAAATTATGCACCATGCACCAAGGAATGTTGCTCTGCCCTCCACAAGGGCAGGGCAGTGCAAGCTTTCCTTGTTCTTGGGTGAGGTCCCAAGTTTGAAATCTGGCTGAAGGCATGCTGAGCTTTTTCTTCTTGGCACATGATTCACGCTTAGGGCTTGGCTTCCTAGAGATTTTGTGTTCGAAACTTGGTGGTAGCCTTTTAGCCAAGTGTGGCTCATTTTCCTTTATTGATGCACCACTCCTTTCCCTTCATGTGCTTGGGTTCGAAACCCATGGATGGAACTTGGAGAACAATTTCCTTGAATTTTTCCATGAGGAGCCCGAAATTGCTCTTGAGGAGGGCAGGGCAGAGTTTTTCCTTCCCTTATTTCTTATCCTAGAATTGTGCTCCGCCCTCAAGGATGGTAGGGCAGTGAAGCCTTGAATGCTTGGTTCATTGTTGTGCTCCCTTGGAGGGCAGTGTGCTCTTGTGGAGGGCAGTGTGGCTTCCTCCCTTCCATGCGCTACACTCTTTTCTTCCTGGGCCCCGCTTCATTCTTTTCTTCTTTTCTTCACCTACAAATAATCAAAACAACCAATCAAAGTATCACTAAATCCACAAGGTTTATAAATCAATTAAAATTCAATTAAATTTAGCTTAAACCTCATGATTTAGCATCAATTAAATGGTGGTTGTTTGATTCAAATAAAACATGCAATTCCACTCTAAATTGCTTACTTATGGTGCAAGAAAGTGCATAAAAGCTAGTGAAACAAGTGAAATTACCTTGAGGAATGGGTATATGATGACTTGTCATCACACTTAAAAAGTTTGCAGATTCCCTAAAAAGTTTCCAACCAAGACACATTAATTTGAGCGCAGAAATTCATCGTCTAATTACAAAGCTACAGGTCGGCAAGGTGAAAACCAAATTCACCGCCCGATCACGACAAAGTCAGCAAGATGAAAACCAAATTCATCGTCCGATTACAAAGCTACAGGTCGGCAAGGTGAAAACCAAATTTACCGCCCGATCACGACAGGTCGGCAAGATGAAAACCAAATTCATCGCCCGATCACGACAAGGTCGGCAAGATGAAAACCAAATTCATCGCTCGATCATGACAGGTCGGCAAGATGAAAACCAAATTTATCGTTTGATTACAAAGCTACAGGTCGGCAAGATAAAAACCAAATTCATCGCCCGATCACGAGAAGGTCGGCAAGATGAAAACCAAATTCATCGCCCGATCACGACAAGGTCGGCAAGATGAAAAACAAATTCGTCACCCGATCAACGACAAAGTTATAAAAAGTAATCCATAGAAAGAGGCCTGACGAGGTCTCGAATAAAAATAGATTGCTAAAAATAACTTAAAAGAGGACCGACAAGAAGAAGTCGGACCCAATCGATCAAAGCGACAAAAGTTATAAAAAGTAATCCATAGAAAGAGGCCTGACAAGATCTGAATAAAAATGGAATACTAGAAATAACTTTGGGAGGATCGACAAGAAGAAGTCAGACTAAATCAAAGTGACAAAAGTTATAAAAAGTAATCCATAGAAAGAGGCCTGACGAGGTCTGATTAAAAATGGATTATTAAAAAAACTTAAGAAGAATCGACCAGATAAGTCGGACCGACAAAGAAGTCGGGTTTAGGCAGAGAAGATGGACCGGCAAAAAAGTCAGACCGATAGAGAAGTCAGACCGACAGAGAAGTCAGTTTAGGCAGAGAAGTTGGACCGACAGAGAAGACAGACCGACAGAGAAGACGGACTGACAAGAGAAGTCGGACCAACGAAAGCTACAGCTTGGACCGACAAGAAAAGTTGGACCAACGGAAGCTACAGCTTGGACCGCCAAGAGTAATTGGACCAAACAACGAAAGCTACAGCTTGGACCGACAAGAAAAGTTGGACCAACGGAAGCTACAGCTTGGACCGCCAAGAGTAATTGGACCAAACAACGAAAGCTACAGCTTGGACCGAAAGAGAAGTCGGACCAAGCGAAAGTTAAAGCTCAGACCGACACGAGGAGTCAGACCCACGAAAGCTAAGAGAAGCTGGACTAACGAAAGTGTGCACTAAAAGGGACATAGCTCTTCCCAAAAAGCCACGGCTCCACAACAAGGCTATCAAAATTGTTCAGACTAACTAAAAAGGTTCTACGAGAACACTAAAAAGTTGTCAGACAAGTTAGCCCCAAGGATCACTTCGACCAAGTAGAAAGTGGACAAAACCAGAAGTGATCAAAAAGAGGTCGGACAACAAAGTACCAACACTCTACAAAGATCCACAAAAGGGACAAAGACATCTCGCAATAGCCAAAAAATGCTTTGCTGAAAGGTACGAAGTCTTGAAAAAGACACTACTTAAAAAGGCAAAAGAACAAATCAAAACAGCGCTAAAAGTCATCCAAACAAACTATAAAAAAGGTTCCCCATCAGAACACTACCTAAAATGTTGTTGGATTATGACTAAAAATCCCGAGCAGTGAAGACAAACAAGTCGGAAGAAAGCTGAAAAGTCCTCTCAACAAACTAAAAATGGCAATACCAGACTTAGACAAGGAGAAACTACTCAAGATCAACCAAAGTTAGAATGCTTGAGCACGACTTCCCCAAAGAGATCGAAGCTCTAAAAGCCTGATCTCACGGAAAGGTCTGAACTCAAGTAGGGGCACTGTTCATGCATCGGTTCGAGCTATAAAGGACCGGGTTGGCCGACCTCGTAGAAAGCTGGCTCATGGCCAACCTCTTAGAAGGCTGGCCCATGGCCGACCTCTTTAGAAGGCTGGCCCATGACCAACCTCTTGGAAGGCTGGCCCACGACCGACCTCTTGGAAGGTTGGCCCATTACTAACCTCTTCACAAAGAGTTCGGCCAAAATCGCCAGAAGAGACCCAAGCAGGCCCAAAACGGAGGGACACAGCCCAATCTGAAGGCAACCAAAGCCTAGAAAGATAAAGGAGGTTCCTCTTAAAAGATAAGATGACTTCACTCAAAGATAAGATAAGATAACTATCTTATCTCCAGAAAGGTCACTCCACACTATTATAAATACACTGGAGCACCCAGGTATAACTCATACTCTGATTCTACTAAAAACCTGCCTAAAGCACGTGCTAACTTAAGCATCGGAGTCTCTTGCAGGTATCCCCATCCTCCGGTGACGAAGGATCAGCAACACCACCAAATCCAACAAGTCGGACATAGCAGCACCGACCACCACCGCAGATCTCGTCCGAGATCGATCTACAGTTTTAGGTAACCCTCGGAACACTCTCATTCCACCCAGATTCATGAGATTAAGAACGAAAACAACACCTTAGAATTGAATCAAACATTAATTAAAATAGAAGAATAATAGTTCTAATCCATAGAAATAAATAGAGCTCCTAACATTAACCAGGAGGTTTAGTTTCTCATGACTTACAAAGAAAATAAGGTTCTGAAAAGTTGCGAAAGGAAGAAGATCCTAAACCTAATTGATCTTCTCCTTTAAATACTAACCTAATAATAAATGCTAAACCTAAAAGATATTATTTTAAAAATAAATATTACAAAGATAAAATAAGATAAAACTAATAAGTGCTAAATCCACTTAGAAGCCTAGTAGATAGAGTGTGAAATGGACTGCTTGCTGGCGTTCAACTCCAGGATTGGATGTTGAACGCCAATGAGGGAAGCATACTTCTGCCTTTATGCCCCCTGCTGGCGTTGAATGCTAGGTGGGCATTTAGCGCCCAGGGGGAGCTGGTAGCATTTTTCATTCTTGCTTTAAGCTTTTCCAAACTGCTCAGAATTTCACCTAAAACTATAAAAAAAAACACAAGAAAAACTCAAAGTACCAGCCAAAAGTCATTTTTGCACTAAAATATAATAAAGCTTAATAAAATCTAACTAAAAACAATATAAAAATAACTAGAAAAAGGGTATAAGATGCTCACGCATCACAACATTAAACTTAAACTGTTGTTTGTCCTCAAGCAACCAAAACAATATAGGATCAAGGAAGAGAAAACACATAAGATTAGAGTTGTCAATAAAGCTCAGGCTTAGTTGCCGAATTAGGCTTATAATACTTTATTTATGAATAGGTTTGACATCTCACTATCCATTGAAGTTCAGAAGTATTGGTGTCCTTCAAAACTAGAACCCGGATGATATTATTAATTCTCTTCTTTAGGCTCTAATTGATTCTTGAACACAGCTCTTTCTTTCTCTTGGTGCTCTGCACCTTTGAGCCTAGCCGTGACTCTAAGTGTTTTGTTTTCAAGCTTAACTTGATAAATAAACACCACAAGCCCTTAACTAGGGAACCTTTTGGGTTCGAATTTTTTTTCTTGATTTTTCTCCTAAATAGTGGTGCTCAGAGCCTTAGGCATACTTTGTAGCAGCATTGGGTCACAACTTTAAGTGTTTAGTCTCAAGGTTTACCTGACACTTTAACACCACAAGCATATGGCTAGGGAAAACTACTCTTTTGAGCTTTAAATCACTTTTGATCCTCCTAACCATTGATGCTCAAAGCCTTAGATTATTTTCTTTTGATTTTTTTCTTTTGATTTTCAATTCTTTCTCCTATTTTTTTTGCTTCAAGAATCAATCTTTTTCTTATTTCAGAAAATTCATAATACTTTTCTAAGTTCCTATTCCTCAAGAATTAATATTCTCAACTCCAATATCAAATATGCACTGTTCAATCATACATTCAGAAAATAGAGATAAGGCCACCACATCAAAGCAACTTGAATAACTCATAATATAACCCAAGATCTTATGCATTTTACTACTTCTTTTTCAATATATTTTTCTTTTTATGTTTGATGCGTGAATACATAAGACATCTTTGAAAAAATTTTAAAATTAAACTACTAAACTAGAAAGTAAAGAAATCCTAAGAGTGATCATGCAACTAGAATAGAAAACAGATAATACAATAAAATACCAGAAAAACAGAGATAAGGTAAAGATAGGGAGAATGAAACTAGACCACTTCATGCCCCTGCCTCCTCTACTCCTCCATCAATATCTTTTGATCTTCCGTCATCTGGTGGAGGAGAACAGACGGTCCTGATGCTTCAGCCTCAACTGATCAGCTGATGATGTCAGCTCCCCTAAAGATGTAGTCAACTGATCCCAGTAGTCACTAGGAGGGAAGTACATCTCTTGAGGCATTTTTGACATATTCTGTGGAGGTGGTGGAACAAGCTCTTGCCGTGGTCCTTGCACGGGCTTTCTAGCATGCCCCATACCTTTCCTTGTGATTGGCCTCTCCTTTTCAATCAGGGTATCTCCCTCTATGTGAGCTCCAGCTGCTATACATAAGCGGTGAATGAGATGAGGGAATGCCAGCCTCATAGAGGTAGAGGGTTTGTCTGCTGTTCTTTATAACTCCTGTTGAATCACCTCATGCACCTCTACCTCATTTTCGAGCATAATAAAGTGAATCATCACTGTCCGCTCAACTGTAACCTCAGAGCATGTCCACTCGACTGTAACCTCAGAGCGGTTACTCATAGGGAGGATGGAGTGTGGTGCACGAATCCCCACACATTCGTACAGCTGTACCAGCAAGTGCACTAGATTGTCCAAATAATACCTGAGCGAGTCAGGGTCGATCCTACGAGGATTGTGGTTTGAAGCAAGCTATGGTTATGTTGCAGGTCTTAGTCAGGCAAAATCAGAAGGTTGTTGATGGATAAATATTTGTGAGATTATTGGGATCAGTAATAAGAATATAGTTGAAGATTGGAGTTGCTTTGTCCTTCTGAATTAACTCTGGTATCACTGTCATCTTTGCTTGTGAATGATCTCTTCTATGGCAGGCTGTATGTGATCAAAGCCATTGCCCGTGGTCATTAATCTCCTCTGCTCCAGATCAAACACCATTGCTCGTGGTCATCTGATCTGATGGAGGGTGAAGCTCTAGCAGTTCATTCTCTTGGCGATCCTACTCAAAACGCCACAGACAAGGTCAAATCTTCCGGATCAGAGAATGCTGCTTCTTTGGATTCTAGATTATACCACGGAGACCCTAATCTCCCCAAAAATTGGCTGAATTGGTATCTCGAGAAGTCCCCAACGAAGTCGTGGATTAGCCGTCTGAGAGATGTATAAGCATAGCTGTTGGTTCGTGCTTTCTGGCCACGTATTCACATGAACCCAAGTAGACGCGGGTGTTTATCAGGCATGTTCGTCTTAGTATGATGAACAGAGCTGATTGTCACAGATCATCCTATTCACCATGTTAAAGAATGAATATACATCTTATCAATAAATCAAACACGGATCGAAGAAGAAACAGTAATACTTTTATTAATTCATAGTACACAGCAGTGCTAAAATCCACTTCTGGGGCCCACATGGTGAGTGTTTGGGCTGAGCTTTGATGAGATACATGTGCTAGGGGACTTCTAGAGCGTTGAACGCTGGCTAAGGGGTCCACTTTGGGCATTGGATGCTGGTCTCTGCTCTTTGGGCGCTGGACGGCTGGAAGGGGGCAGGAAGCTGGTGTTGGACACCAGTTTTGGGCTTTCTAATCCAAAGTAAAGTATAAACTATTATATATTGCTAGAAAGCTCTGGAAGTCAGATTTCCATAGCCATTAAGAACTCTCCATTTGGACTTTTGTAGCTCTATAAAATCTCTTCTGAGTTTAAGGAGGTTAGATTTGGACAACATCTGCATTGCCTTCTTTGTCTCTGAATTAGACTTCTGCTCAAGCCGCTCAATTTCAGCCAGAAAATGCTTGAAATTGTATAAAAATAAAAAAAATCATAGTAGAATACAAAAATGTGAATTTAACACTAAAACCTATAAAAATGTAATAAAAAACTATATAAAAATGATGCCAAAAAATGTATAAAATACCTGTTCATCGGAGCGCTGAATAAATTGCAGCCATCCTCTAGCAACTAGCCTAAGTTCAAGCTTACTCAGTTGGTAAGACCGACCTTGAGCTGAGCTCCAGGTACGCAGATGTCAACAAGAACTTAATCTAACCTTTGCTCAGTGTTGACCCTTCAAGTGTATGAATGAGGGTTATCTCGTGGCTCTGGCAACTGTAGCGCCACCCTCATACTCTCAGGGTTGAAATCCATAATGTGGTATCTAACCATGGTGCGCCAATTCTTCTGCTCCGGGTTCACGCTTGTATCATGCTTCTTTATGGCACAGGTGTTGGCGTAAAACTCCTGCACCATCAATACTCCCACCTCTTCTTCCTCACCATGCCATAAAAATGGTCTTGATGGGCCTTGGATAAGAATGTTGTGAAATCCCATGGCTCAGAAATAGGGGATTCTCCTTTCTTTTCCTTAAGGACTCTCCGGTATTTGGTGCCATGGAGGTAGGATATAAGAAGCAAAAAGTGGAGCACCTAACACCAAGCTAAAATTTGCTCATCCTCGAGCAAATAGAATTATAAGAAAAAAAGACAAGAAGATAGAGGAAGGAGATAGAGGGGAGGGGGTATACCTTCGGCCTTTGGGGGGGAAGAAAGGGAAAAATGAAGAAAGGGAATGTGTGTGGGGAAGAGTATGTAAGGGAGGAAAAGTAGTGATGGTGTGGTGAAAGTGGATGAAGTGAGGGTATTTATAGGAGGAGGCAGGGTGGGGTGGGTTCGGTTATGGGAGGAGAATGGGCGGGAAAGTTTGAATTTGAATGTGGTTGGTGGGAAGAGAGATAGATGGGATTGATGAGAGGTGATTGGGTGGAGTGAAAGGTAGGTTGAGGAAATCAAGGGAACTGATGGATGATGGGATGGATGAATGTGGATGAAAAAGTTAGGGGAGGGGGAAGAGAGCAGAGAGAATGGATAAGAGTGAGTAAATAGTGAAGTGGTTGGTGGTTGGGTATATCCATTGGCCAATGACTTCAAAATTCAAATTTTAGCATGCTGCCTCCCCCCTGGTCATTGAACGTCGGGTTGGCATTGAACTCCACCAAGGGGATCCCTTTTTTTCTGGAATTCAACGCCAAGAATGGGCGTTGAACACCCTAGGAGGACCAAAAACTGATCCTGGACTGCTCCTTTATGGAAGTTGAACGTCCAACCTTCAATGCCAGCAGGGGGTATCCTCCAGGTGTGCTGTTTCTCCTACTATGCTTTTCTGTTTTTGTTGTGAGAGTTATACATGATTACAACCGTTAAAAAATTGAAGAAAACTATGAAATTAAATAGAAAATATTTTAATATGAAATCAAACTCAAATAAACTAAGATAGAGTAAAAGAAAGTAAAAGTAAACTACAGGATACGTTTGGTTGGGTTACCTCCCAATAAGCGCTTCTTTACTATCATTAGCTTGACGGACAGCTCCTTTACAGAGGTTCATAGGGGCTTAGATCTTCACCCCTCATTGTGAACTTCCTTCATATGCTCTCATGAATTAACTCAACACGTTTCAGAGACAGGATCCGATTCACAGTATGTGGTATGACTGGCCTTCTTGTGAAGACTACTCTCATGCCAGGTGAGAATTCTTCAGTAGGGATCTTCTTGTTCCTCTAGCCCTTGGATACTTTCTTCTTGGGGCCTCCTCCTTCGATGGTGGGTGGTGAATGCCCAACACCAAACTCAGGTTTGATATCTGGGGGTTCTGTGTGGCTTTCCACTAATGGAGAAGGTTAAAACAATAAGAGCTGTATGCTAGTGCCTCCTCTGTCTGAGAGAGATTGAGGTTTGGGAATCTTGAACAGTAAATGGTCCTCATGCATTTTCAAAATTAGCTCTCCTCTTTTTACATCGATCAAGGCTCTCCCAGTAGCTAGGAATGGTCTTCCTAGGATGATGGAGTCATCCTTTCCTTCTCTAGTATCCAGTACCACAAAATCTGTAGAGAGGTAAAGGTTTTCAACCTTTACAAGGATGTTCTCCACCAATCCATATGCTCACTTCAGGGACTTATCTGCTATCTCCAGTGAGATCCTTATGTATTGTGCCTCTTAGATTCCCAGTTTCTTCATCACAGAGAGAGGCATCAGATTTATGCTACATCTAAGGTCGCATAGTGCCTTCTCAAATGTAATGGTCCCTATAGTGCAGGGAACCAGGAAGCCTCTAGGATCTGACAATTTCTGAGGTAGCTTCTTTTGCAATAGTGCACTGCACTCCTTAATCAGCGCCACAGTTTCATCTCCCCTCAGGACCTTCTTTTCAGAGAATACGCTTTTTAAACAGGCCATATAGAGAGGCTTTTTCTCCAACACCTCAGCAAAAGGAATGTTGATTTGTAACTTCTTGAAAAATGTTAAGAATTGAGCAATTTACGCATCCTCAGTCTCCTTTTGCACGTTCAGAGGGTATTGTATTTCAGGCTCCTGTATCTTTACTAGGGCGTGTACAAGTGCACTTAGTCTCCTCTTAAGCCTTGTTCTCCTTCAGATTCTCCGCAACATGCTCCTCTATAGGCACGACCTCCTTATCTGTGGTGAGGGCTTTGAGCTCTTCCCTTGGATTTATCTCTGTCTTCCTTGGAAGAGTGCTGGGAGGTCTTTCAGGTATCCTACTGCTCAACTAACCTACTTGTATTTCCAAATTCCAAATTGAACATCGAGTTTCTTCCATGAAACTGTGAGTGGTCTTAGAAAGATTATAGACTATTGTGGCAAGGTTAGAGAGGTTGTGTTTGGATGTCTCCATCTGCTGCTGAGAAAGTTGGAACTGTCTGTTGTTAAACCTAGTTTGATTGGTTCTACCCTGATTATTGGTGAAGCTTTGTTGATGCCTCTGCTGCTCCATCCACCCAAAATTAGGGTGATTCCTCCATCCCTGGTTAAAAGTATTTGTATAAGGGTCATTATTAGAATTTATAGAGGAATTTCCCATGTAATTTACTTCTTCTATGGTGGGTTGATAAATGTCACCAACGTCCCCTTGAGTTAACTCCCAGTCATGTCATAGGATGCCTCTTGTATGTTGACAGCTGAAATTTGCATCTCGATCAAGTGTTGAGAGATCATGCTTATCTGCTGGGACATGAGCTTATTTTGTGCCAAAATGGCATCCAGTGTGTCCAATTTCATGACTCATCTCTTCTGAGTGGTCCCAGTATTCACAGGGTTCCTCTCAGATTTATACATGTATTGGTTGTCAGCAACCATCTCAATAAGCTCATTTTCCTCCTCAAGCGTCTTCTTCATGTGCGGTGATCCACCTGCAGAGTAATCAAGTGACATATTGGCCATTTCATAGAGGCCATCATAAAAGATTTTCAGCCTGGTCCATTCTGAAATCATGTCAGGAGGGTATCTCCTTATCAGCTACTTGTATCTCACCCAAGCCTCATAGAGGAATTTCCCCTCTTTCTGTCTGATGGTCTGGACTTTCACTCTAAGCTTACTCAACTTCTGGAGTGAAAAGAACTTAGTCAGAAATCCAATGACCACCTTGTCCCATGTGTCCAAGCTCTCCTGGGACTGAGAATCTAGCCATAACTTTGCTCTGTCACCTACAGCAAAGAAAAAGAGCATGAGCTTGTAAATCTTAGGATTCACTCCATTCGTTTTGACCGTATCACAGATATGTATGAAGTCAGATATGAACTTGTTGGGGGTCCTCCTGTGGGAGTCCATGAAACTAACAGTTCTGTTGCACTAGAGTGACCAATTGAGGCTTGAGTTCGAAATTATTGGCACCAATGACAGGTACAAAGATACTGCGCCATAAAAGTCAACAGTGGGTGCAGTGTATAAGCCAAGCACCTTCCTTGCTTGCTCTTCAGCATTCGGATTCCCTGCATTAGCTGCCATAGTGGTCTCTTCAGCTTCCTTCTCAAAAATTTTCGTGAGATTCTCTCTGGTCTTGTAAACCTTAGTTTGTTGCAAACGCCGCCTAAGGGTCCTCTCAGGTTCAGGATAAAAATCAAGAAGGAGTTCCTTATCCCTGTTCCTACCCATTAACAACAAGAAACAAAAGAAAAGGAAAAAAAGTGGGAGTCTCTATGTTAGAGTATAGATAACTCCCAGTGAGATATCCTAAAAGAAATAAAGTAAGATAAAGTACGCAATTAGCTAAAAAATATCGAAAATAAAGGTGGAAGATTTAACCTAAAATTTTCAATTAGAAAGAAAGGGGTTAAAAAGTTTTCGAAATTCAAAAAGAAAGAGAAAACACTAAAGAAACACCAAACTTAAAATTTGAAATTAAATTAAAATTAGATAATTAAAACAAAATTCAAAAATCCAGGGAAAGATAAATAAGATAAAAATTGAATAACAAGAAAAATAAACAAAATAGGAATAAAAAATAAATAAATAAAAAAGGAAAATAATTAAATAAAAATAAAACTAGTAAAAATACCTAATCTAAGTAACAAGACAACCGGTAGTTGTCAATCACAAACAATCACAAAAATCCCAGGCAATGGCGCCAAAAACTTGGTGCAAGAAATTAAAACTCACACAACTTAACTAGCAAGTGCACCGGGTCATCCAAGTAATACCTCAGGTGAGTGAGGGTCGATCCCACGAGGATTGTCGGACTGAACAAGCAATAGTTATCCTGTTGGACTTAGTCAGGCAAACAGTAAAAGGTGGTTGCTGTTGTTAACGCATAAACAGTAACATAGCAAGTAAAGAAAGCAAATAAACAGATTTGGAGTAAAACAATGATTAGAAAATAGTTAATCTCTCGGAGATGTTTACTTTTCCAAATTAAAATGTCTTACTAACTATTTTAACAATGAGTGATTCATTCTATTACAAACCATAAGTGATTAAACACTAATCTCTTAGTGGTTTAATCTCCTCTAATTCTCATCAAAAGCCACTCTCGTAGTCATCAATTCAGATCAGAGGGTTAAGTTCAGAAAACTAGTTTAGCGCCACAAAAACCTCAATTACCCAAAGCTAACAGGATTGTATGTCACATATCCCAATTAGTCCAAGTAATTCGCAGTTTAGGAGGAGTGTTTTCAAGTTGTAGTCCAAGCGAGATAGCTCTCTCGAGAATCACAAGAGCTCATGTAGAATAAGGGTCATACTCTCGTTTCACCCAAATTCATAAGATTAAGAACAAAAACAATACCTTAGAATTGAATCAAGCATTAATTAAAATAGAAGAATAATAGTTCTGATCCATAAAAATAAACAGAGCTCCTAACCTTAACGAGGAAGTTTAGTTGCTCATGACTTACAAAGAAAACAGGGTTCTGAAAAGTTGCAAAAGAAAGAAGATCCTAAACCTAATTGATCTTCTCCTTTAAATACTAACCTAATAATAAATGCTAAACCTAAAAGATATTATTTTAAAAATAAAGATTACAAAGATAAAATAAGATAAAACTAATAAGTGCTAAATCCACTTAGAAGCCTAGTAGAGTGTGAAATGGACTGCTTGCTGGCGTTCAACTCCAGGATTGGGCATTGAACGCTAGAGAGGAAAGCGCGCTTCTGCCTTTATGCCCTCTGCTGGCGTTGAACGTCAGGTGGGCATTCAGCACCCAGGGAGAGATGCCCGTAATTTTTGTTCTTGCTCCAGACTTTTCCAAACTGCTCCAAATTTCACCCAAAATTATAAAAATACAAGAAAAACTCAAAGTTGTATCCAAAAGTAATTTTTGCACTAAAATATAACTAAAAACAATATAAAAATAACTAGAAAACGGTATAAGATGCTCACACATCAAGCAGTGATTCTATGATCGAAGTAAATGGAATGGCTAAGTATTTAAAGCAGTTGAAAATGGTTACTCCATCATTTGTATGGCGAGAACAGTTACACTTAGTTTTCTCGCATATGGAGCATGTGATAAAATTGGATTGGTTGAAAAGGGTTATAAATAGAAAGAGTTTGGACAGAGTAGATGTTGGAATTCGTTTTCAAAAAAACACTTGCAATTTCACATTTCTAGAGATTTTTTTTATCTTACTCAGAGTTTATTTTTTCTGTAAGAATTCCTTCCACTGTCTTTACATTCTTTTTAACTTTCTTTTCAAATTTTCTTTTCTACAATTTATTTTTTTGCAAAGTTTTTCTTTTTTTATTTTTCTTTATGTTTATGCATTATATTTGAACTCAAAGTCCTTGGATCATGTCAGAAGTATTTTATTGTTTATTTTAAATTCAAAAGTCTCAGTTATTTTGTTTTTTTTTTTATATCTTTTTCATTCCTTTTCTTTTAAGTGATTTTCAAACTTTACTTTTACTTTTCAAATTCTTTCTTTTATTAATCCAAAAATAGAATTTTTGGTACACAACTCAAAACTAGTACTCATAAATAGAAATATATTTTATTTCTTGATCACTAGATATTAAACCAATTCAGATTTGTTAAAAATTTATATAACAGAAATCTAATTAAAAAAAATTATAAAAACTTAATTATAAATTAGTGAAATTACAAGAACTAAAATAATTAAACTTAAAATAACAATCAAAATGGAACAACATCCCGTGTTATTGACGATCTAAATCTTAACACAAGGATATAGATATAAAATAAGATGTGAAATTCCAAAAAAAAATGTACATTAGTATTTATTCCTTACGAATAATTTAGGCATTTTATGTGCTTTCGAAAAATGGGATCCAAAATTTCTACTCAGATCAGGAACAGAGATTTTTGTTCTCCATCTCCATCCTTACGTACTACGGATATTATTTCTTGTCTTGTGAGACCCCACCTAGAGAATACATCCTTATATAACACATAATATGGTTTTATTATTGGTTATACTTGATTTTTTTTTTAACAAGAAATGGTTGAACCAAAAATGATTGAACTGATTGAACTAATTTTTTTTAAATAAAATAAAATAATTCATGAAGGAAACACTCTTAGTCAATATTAGTATATTTTTTTGGTATAGAGTCAATATTAGTAATTTATAAACTGATCAAAGACTGAATTTTAAAAAACAAATAACTTTTTTCATTAATTGATTCAATGAATTTAATTATTTCGGTTTGACCATTATCGATTCAACAAAATTCATATTTGACCCAAAAAAAATCACATCACATATCATAATTTCATTATTTTGTTATAATACTTTGGTCAGAAGTATTTTTACTCTAAATCATCTTAGTGTCCATTGTTGACCTATTTTTTAATATACAACAGCAAAAGAATTGTAAGTTAAACTTGGCTAAGAAAACTCATTTTTGATTAAATTGCTAATATAGGTAATAATAGTATCTGTTATAAGAAAAAATAGTATTTGTAACAAAAAAAATTATTATAAAGAAATTAAATTTTGAAACAAAAAGAATTTAGAATAAAAAAGTCAATTTACTTAAATAAAATAAGTAGAGATTAATTTTACTTGATTGCAACTTTTTAAATACTAAGACGTATATACAACTTTTCACTAATATATAGAAATTGCTATTGTCAGTAGCAGATTAGAGGAGAACATAAATCGTTATTGGTAGTCGCAGAGACATCAATCTGTCCACTTGTCTGAGGGTGATAAGGGGTTGCCACTTTATGACGGACTCCATACTTCTGCAGAAGTGAGTCTAGCTGTCTGTTATAGAAGTAACTTCCACCATCACTAATGAGTGTCCTTGGGACACCAAATTGACTGAAAATATATCTCTGAAGAAAGCTCATCACCACTTTGGTATCATTGGTGGGCAGAGCCACAGCTTCCACCCACTTGGACATATAATCAACTGCCACCAAGATATAGTTGTTGGAATATGAGGGAGGAAAAGGTCCCATGATGTCAATACCCCACATATCAATCAACTCAATGTCAAGGATCCCCTGTTGTGGCATCTCATGGTTGACTGGGAGAGTCTTAGCTCTTTCACATCTGTCACAGTTCTTCACAAATGCTCTTGAATCCTGGAAGAGAGTCGGCCAGTAAAGTGGCCTCCATAATCAGAGCCATGACAGTGCCAAAGAATCTGTTGTGTTTCCTCATTTGAGAAACATCTCTGGATTATACCATCTGAGCATCTTCTAAAAAGGTATGGTTCCTCCCAAAAGTAGTACTTTGCATCAGTTAGTAGCTTCTTCACTTGTTGTTTATTGTACTCTTTTGGAATGAAATTCATGGCTTTGTAATTTACAATGTCTACAAATCATGGAGCCTGCTGAATGGTGAATAGTTGCTCATCCGAAAATGTCTCAGTCACAGCTGTAGGTGGTTGCACGCCCCCTTCAGGTTCAATCCTAGAAAAGTAGTCAGCTACTTGATTTTCTGACCCTTTCATGTCTTTGATCTCAATATCAAACTCCTGAAGGAGTAGCACCCATCTGATTAATCTTGGTTTAGAATCCTGTTTGGTTAAAAGGTATTTCAAGGCAGCATGATCAGTATAAATAATAACCTTAGAACTAATTAAATAGGACCTAAACTTATCAATAGCATACACAATAGCTAATAATTCTTTTTCTATAGTTGTGTAATTCTTTTGAGCATCATTTAGCATATGTCTAGCATAGTAAATGACATGTATAAACTTGCCATGCCTTTGTCCTAAAACAGCTCCTATATCAAAGTCACTAGCATCACACATTAGTTCAAATGGCAAATCCCAATCAGGGAGAGCTATGATGGAAGCAGAGGTAAGGTTTGCTTTTAGAGTTTTAAAAGCATGCAAGCATTCAGTATCAAACACAAAAGGAATATCAACAACTAAGAGGTTGCTCAATGGTTTAACAATTTTAGAAAAATCCTTTATAAATTTTTTGTAAAATCCTACATGACACAAGAAACTCCAGACTGTCTTAACATTAGATGGTGGTGGTAATTTTTCAATTACGTCCACCTTGGCTCTATCAACCTCAATTCCTTTTGCTTGAAATCTAGTGTCCAAGAACAATACCTTTTGTAACCATAAAATGACATTTTTTCCAATTTAAAACAAGGTTTGATTCTTGACATTGTTTCAAGACCAGAGATAAATGCTTAAGGCAGGATTTAAAAGAATTACCAAAAATAAAAAAATTATCCATAAATACCTTAATAAATGTTTCAACCATATCAAAAAAATTGAAAGCATACACATCTTAAAAGTTGCTGGGGCATTACAGAGTCCAAATGGCATGTTACTGTAAGCAAATACTCCAAAAGGACATGTGAATGTCGTTTTCTCTTGATCTTGAGGGTCCACTACAATTTGGTTATATCCAAAATATCCATGTAGAATGCAATAAAAAGCACGACTAGCTAACCTCTCAAGCATCTGATCAATGAAAGGCAGGGGGAAGTGATCCTTCCATGTAGCAGTGTCGAGCCTCCTGTAGTCTATGCACATTCTCCATCCTGTGATGGTTCTTATAGGAATTAGCTCATTCTTTTCATTCTTGATCACGTCATCCCTCTTTTCTTGGGAACTAGCTGCATAAGACTCACCCAAGGGCTGTGATGTGTGGAAAACGATCCAACACAAAACTCACCGACAAGTGTACCGGGTCGCATCAAGTAATAATAACTCACATGAGTGAGGTCGATCCCACAGGGATTGGAGGATTGAGCAATTTTAGTTTAGTGGTTGGTTTAGTCAAGCGAATCAAGTTTTGGTTGAGTGGGTTGTTTTTAACAGAATATAAATTGCTTGAAATGTAAAGGGAGAAGAGAAATTGTAGTAAATTAAAGAACAGGAAAGTAAAATAGACTGAATCTTAAAGGACAAGAAATTAAATGACTAAAACTTAAAGTGCAAGAAATGTAAATTGCAGTAACTTAAATGGCAAGGAATGTAAAGTGCTTGAATGTAAAAGGGCTTTGAGGACTGGGATTGCAGAATCTAAACAAAGATAAATTAAATTGCCACAATTAGTAGAGCAGAAATTGAATTGGAAGCAATGAGAATTCAAACAGAAATTGAAAGTAAATTGCAGCAGGGTTCACAGAAGAACCAAAAGTAAATTGGGATCTTAGGGTTCAAGAGACTAGGTAGCAGAGCCTAGATCTCAATTACCTTCCTAGATCCAAGTTCTCAAAGCAATTGACAAGCAATTGAAGAAGAAACAGTAAAGAGAATGTAAATTGATTCAATTATGCAGAAAAGACACTAAAGAGTTCTTGAGTGGAGATTGAGACAGAATTTCCTCAATTCTTAACACCCAAGAATCAAAAAGAAGGAAATTAAAAAAACCCAAGCAAGAACGAGGAAGAAGAGAGATCAATTCTCCTCCCTAATTCTCTGAAATCTCGGTGAAGACACCAAGAGAAGTTCCAAAGGGCAAAATAAAATTCAAAGCTCAAAGAAAGTGCAAAATTCAAAAGCTAAGCAAAAGGTTCAGGAAAAAGGTCCTAATTACATCAAACTAGCTCCAATTTATACACTTTCTATTCTTGGATTTTGGGATTTGGATGGGCTTTTGATTTGGTGAAGAAATAAATTGAATTGGATTTTTAATTGAATTTTTCGGCCCAAAATGGTAGCTCCCAGGAGGCTGCCCTGCCCTTGTGGAGGGCAGGGCAGGATTTGGTGCATGTTGGTGCGGCTTTGGTGCGGCCTGGTGCATGTTGGTGCACAAAACGCTGCCCTGCCCGCGCCGAGGGCAGGGCAGGAAAAATTGGTGCGCCAGAATGTGCCACGGTGTGTGCTTGGTGCTGCCAGGATCGAGCTGTGATGCGCAGAATGCTGCCCTGCCCTCGCGGAGGGCAGGGCAGTGTTTTCACTTTGATGTCCCAGGTTCGAATCATGGCCGAAACACACGCTCATTCCTTTTCCTTGGTTTCTTGGCACGGTGATGGGGCTTAGTTCCTTGCTTCCTCATGGTCCCGTGTTCAACTCTTGTGGCAAGCATTTGGAGACATTTTCCTTTGATTTTCTTCCTTGATGAGCCCGATACTGCCCTTGTGGAGGGCAGGGCAACATTTTCTCCTTCTTGATTTCAAGGCACAATTTGTGCTCTGCCCTTGTAGTGGGCAGGGCAGAGTTGCCTTCTTTGCTTAGTTCCCTTATGTTGCCCTCCTAGAGGGCAGTGTGCCCTTGTGGAGGGCAATGCTTGCCTCTCCTCATGTTGTGCGCCACACTTCTTCTCTCTTTGACCACACTTTCTTTTCCTTGGGCCACACTTCCTTAGGCTACGCCTTTTCCTTTTTTTCCTTTTCTTCACCTACAATAAATCAAAACAACCACTCAAAGTATCACTAAATTCAAGAGGCTTATAAATCAATTAAAATTCAATTAAAATTAGCTTAAACCTCATGGATTAACATTAATTTCATGGTGGTTGCTTGATTTAAAGAAGTTGTGCATTTTCACTCCAAATCACTTACTTAGGAAGCA
>NC_029774.3:95589469-95592317 GCF_000817695.3 Arachis duranensis | reverse complement strand
TATCCTTATTATGCAGATAGCAGAACTTGATCTATGGGGCATTTATGCAGACAATGACAACTCAAGTTATTGTTCTTGTTACATGATATATATTTTGCATCAAAGGTTTGCTAAACTTGCTGTTATAAGACTCACTCTTTGATTCTTCCCTTGCTAACTTTTCTTGGCTTACAATGCTTAACAAGCTTATTATTCTTTTAGAGGTTTGGTGTCAAATGTTGCAGTATTAGCCTTTGGCTTTATTTTCTTTTTCTTTTTACTCAACATCTTTCCACCACAGACACATGGCTCACTAATTCTTCCTATGATCATTGATGCCCAGCATCTCTTTGGATAACTAATTGTTCTGTATCTAAGTTGCTCTTTATTGTGGATTTTCAATTGGCCATCCCAAATCAGTTGATCTAAGTGACCGGGTTTTAAAATACCCCTTAGAATTTACTCATCCAAGTAGATCTTAGTACAAGAACACCACAGGCATATGTCCTAAGGTTCAAGCTATTGGTGTCCAACCTTTATTCTTTGTTTTTCTTGCCCTTTTGGCTTTTTGTTTCCCTTTTCTTTCTGTTTTTGTTACCAAGGGTTTTTTCATTCTTGAGAAGAGTCTTTGTAACAGCAAGCTAACTCACAATTGAATGAGAATGATATTATGCAACAATTATTTCATGAGTTATGCATTTAATCAAACACATATACCACCACCGACTTCCATTCATACTTATGCAACATTGGATATTTCACTTTTCAATTCAAACCAAACTCTTTTATTTAAGCATATAGGAAACAAAACAATTTTTAAATCTAAGTGATGGATAACAAGCATTATGCAGACTTAGCATTTTTAACAAACAATTTCACTTGCAACTAGATAAACACTTTAGCAAGACATACAATGGTTTCCAGATTCAAAACATTTCACAGCAGCAAGGATCAAGTTTAGATACAACCTTTAAAGTTGCAGCCCTTTGATTTTTCCTTCTGTTGTGTTCTCTTTGAGTTAAGATGCATAATGTCTTCAGTTGTTGATTCATGTCCTGCATAATCCTCAAAGTTGCTTGCTTCTCAAGCCCTTAATTATATGGTTAGTATGCATAAACTGAGTGTGGTTCCAGGATTGATTTTTGGTGTAGGGGCACCAAACTTAATTGTTTGCCACTGCCTCAGATGCAACAAGTCAACCATATTTGAAACCATGTATCCTTGCTAAAGGTTAATGAAATTAAAGCTAGAAAACAATTCAACAGTTGAATAATGTTTGATTGCTTGGAGCTAGAATCATGCAAGAGGTGAGAATGTGTTCTTAAATGATATTTTTGGTGGAATACCAAACTTAGAAGTTTTCATTCTCCCTCAAATTGTTTTGGTGTGCAACACCAAACTTAGCTCCTTGCAGTGCATACCAATTATTCAACATTTTTATTGAAAAAGCTATGAAAAAGAAAACTACCTCAGGTTGGGTTGCCTCCCAACAAGCGCTCTTTTATTGTCACTAGCTTGACAACTTTTATTGCTTCAAGGGGGATTTAGGTTCTGGACCTCCTTTTCTTTGTTCCATTACACCGTGAGTTATACAAGAGTACTTGTTGTCCAGGTTTGAATTCTTTCTTCAAAATCTTCCTGTCATGCCATCTCTTAGTTTTCTCCTTGTATATCTTGGTATTTTCATAGGCTTCTAGCCTAAACTCATCTAACTTATTCAACTGCAACAATCTTTTCTCTCCTGCTGCTTCAGAATCCAAATTTAGAAGTTTAGTGGCCCAAAAGGCTTTGTGCTCAAGCTCTACAGGGAGATGACAAGCTTTGCCATATAACAGTTGAAATGGAGACTTCCCAATAGGAGTTTTAAAAGCTGTTCTATATGCCCAAAGTGCATCTTCCAACTTCCGAGCCCAATGTTCTGTATGCCCAAAGTGCATCTTCCAACTTCCTAGCCCAATCCTTTCTTGTGCTACCGACCGTTTTTTCTAGGATCTTCTTCAGCTCCCTGTTTGCTAATTCTGCCTGCCCATTAGTTTGAGGGTGATATGGTGTGGCTACCTTATGAATAACTCCATATTTGTGGAGAAGTTTCTCCATTTGTCTATTACAAAAATGACCACCACCATCACTGATGAGACCCTTAGGTACTCCATATCTAGTAAAGATGTACTTCTTTAGGAATTGAAAAGATGTGCTTCTTTAGGAATTGAAGGACAATTTGTGCATCACAGGTAGTTGTGGCTATGGCTTCCACCCATTTTGAAACATATTCCACTGCTACCAAGATATATCTAAATGAATAAGAAGGAGGAAAGGGTCCCATGAAATCAATGCTCCATAGATCAAACAATTCTACTTCCAAAATGAAGTTCTGTGGCATCTCGTTCCTTCTTGTTAGTCCTCCTGCTCTTTGGCATTCATTACGTTGGTGGACAAACTCCCTGGCATCTTTGAAGATGGTTGGCCAATAGAAACCACTTTGTAATATCTTTGCTGCTGTTCTTTCTGGACCAAAGTGTCCACCATAAGCTGAGCCATGGCAATGCCATAATATATCTCTTATTTCACTTTCAGGAACACATCTCCTGATTATTCCATCAGAGCACCTTCTGAATAGATAGGGTTCATCCCACAAGAACTTCTTTGCTTCATTGATTAGTTTCCTCACTTGTTGCTTAATGAATTCTTGCGGTATCTTTCTCCCTACTTTGTAGTTTGCTATATCAGCAAACCATGGTGTTTGTTGGATCAGCATAAGATGTTCATCTGGGAAGCTTTCATTCACAGGCAATGAGGCCTTTTGAATTGTTTCTGGTGGCAGCCTTGACAAATGATCAGCAACTAGATTTTCAGTGCCTTTCCTGTCCCT
>NC_029774.3:95585407-95585810 GCF_000817695.3 Arachis duranensis | reverse complement strand
TTTTTTTTCTTTTCTTGACTCTCTAATCATTGATGCTCAGAGCCTTGAGCTTTGAGGGAGTGCTTTTGCACTTGAGCCTAGCCTTGACTTCTAAGTGTTTTGTTTTCAAGTATTTGGCTTGATACATAAACACCACAAGCACTTAGCAAATAAATTGCCATTGGTACTCAGAGCCTTCAGCTTTCTCATTCCTTCCCTTTTTCTTTTCTTGCTTTAATTGTATTTGCTTCTTCAAGGTTTTCATGATTTCAAAAGATTTCACAAAATGTACTAGATGAAAAACTTCAATTAAATAAAGTCCAATGCAATTGAGCAACAATTAATCATACTAGCTTTCCAATACTTGTATGCACATGCTAAATTCTTCTTTAATTCCTTGTTTGTTTATGATCATGATGCTTTA
>NC_029774.3:95584600-95585307 GCF_000817695.3 Arachis duranensis | reverse complement strand
GCTTATTCATACCACACATGCATACAGGGAATATAAAGACAATCATGCAATTTAAAGTGCTAGAAACAAAGGAGAGGAAAAGGAACTTTACAACCTTGTAGTTCATCTTCATTATTATTGTCCTTTTTTTCCAATTCTTCCCTTTCCCTTGCCAACTTAGAGTGCTTGCTAATCCTCAAGCAACAATTAGAACAATGGCTATGGGGCTAAGATGGATCATGAATGTCTTACACAATGAAATGTTAGTAGTACATGTGTTTCAAGCAAGCAAAATGAAAAATAACAATCAAGGCACAAGAGACAGCGACATTTGATTACAAGCATAAGAAGGTGTGCACAATACTTTGCATAAAGAATAAGTGGCACACCAAACTTAGTGTGACACTTTCACTTGGAATTGATGCAAGCATCTAATAGATATTGGAACCAAATTTTGTTGCATAGCAACACCAAACTTAGAATGCAATCATATATCAATTTATTTGAATTAAAACTAAACAAAAGAAACTGTTATATGTTAAATACAATCACCAAATGAAGAGTCTGTCATGAATAAGGATGTTTTGGTGATGTATTAACAAAAACAGTTAATGAAAGAAAGCATTAAAAATAAGTAAATAAATGAAACAAAGAGAAAACAAAAATTATCCAACTAAGAAGAAGAAAAATAACACTGCAAAAGGCAATATGATTATGCAGACAAGTGA
>NC_029774.3:95579959-95581182 GCF_000817695.3 Arachis duranensis | reverse complement strand
GCTCTGAGAACATCAAGAAGCTCTCCTTCTTCTTTCTTTGTCAAGGATGAATTAATGATCACCGGGAGGCTCTCTGAGGTGCCAAGAAATGCATATTTGAGATGAGAAGGTAATGGCTTCAGTTCTTGCTTTTGCACCTCTTCTTTCTTGCTTGGTTCCACCTCTTTGTCTAGGGAAGCCTCAGCTACATTTTCCTCTATTGTTTCTTGATTGTCTTTTTCTTGCTCATGCTGATCAATATCTAATATTTCTTCCACCAGGCTCTCTATCATATCCACCCTCAAATGATCTTCCTGTTCTGGAGGGTGTTGCATTGTCTTGAAAACATTTATGATCATTTGCTCATTGTGTACTCTGAAAATCATTTCTCCTTTTTCCACATCTATAATGGCTCTTGCAGTTGCTAGAAATGGTCTGCCCAAGATGATTGAATTGTTGCCTTCCTCGTCAGTATCTAGGATTACAAAGTCCGCAGGGAAGATAAACTCTCCAACCTTTACTAGCAAATTTTCCACAATTCTATTTGGTATCTTGATTGATCTGTCTGCCATGACTAGTGACATCCTGGTTGGTTTGAGTTCTTCTATGGCAAGCTTCTTCATCATGGACAAGGGCATCAAGTTGATACTAGCTCCAAGATCACAGAGAGCTTTGTCCAAGGATAGTTTGCCTATAGTGCATGACACTACAAAGCTCCCTGGATCTTTAAGTTTTGGTGGGATTCCTTTTTGGAGCACGGCACTACATTCCTCACTAAGCATCACCATTTCCTTCTCATTCCAATCTCTTTTCTTGTTGATGAGCTCTTTTAAGAACTTGGCATATAAAGGCATTTGCTCCAATGCTTCAGCTAAAGGTATGTTGATCTCCAACTTCTTGAAAGTCTCAAGAAATTTGTGGAAATGCTGATCCTTTGTTTCCTTGTGAAATCTCTGTGGATATGGCAGTGGTGGTGTTGAGCTCTTCTCCACTTGATGCTGTTTTGGAATTGCTTCTTCCAAGATTTGCTTTCCTTTCTTCAAATTCTGTGGGTTGTTGTCTTCCTCTGTGAGTTTTTCTGGAGCATTCTTGCTTATCATGTCTTTGTTGATGTTTTCATCATTCTTTGTTGGCTCAGTGTCATTCTCCATAAGCTTCTTTGTTGCTCCTTGGTTACCATCCACTAACATCTTTCCACTCCTTAGTTGCACGACCTTGCATTCTTCCTTTGGGTTGGGAATGGT
>NC_029774.3:95578329-95578994 GCF_000817695.3 Arachis duranensis | reverse complement strand
AGCCATTGAGTGGCTTTATCTCTGAGAGAGAATGGGAAGAGCAGCAACTTGTAGCTATCAGGAGGTACACCATTGGTTTTCACCGTGTCACAGATTCTCAAGAAGGTAGACAAATGTTGATTTGGATCTTCCAGAGGCCGTCCTCCAAAAGAACAATTGTTTTGAACCAGAGTGATGAGTTGTGGCTTTAGTTCAAAATTGTTTGCATTGACATTAGGAGGAAGAATGTTACTTCCACAGTGTCTAGCATTTGCAAATGTGTATGAAGCCAAGACTCTTCGTTGTTGTTGGTTATTGTTGGCTCCTTCTCCTGGTTGATTGGGATCTCCTTCCATTTCTTGGAATTCCTCCTCAGATTCTTCTTCTCCAATAACGTTCTTCCCTCTTTCAGCTCTTCTTATTCTCCGAAGAGTTCTTTGATCAATTTCAGAGAGGATATGGGAAGATCTTCCTGTACCTGACATACAAACACACAACAATAAACACACAAACCCAGAAAGCCAATGAAACTTCAATCTATAGCTAGAATGAAGTTTTAGTTAGTTTAAGCAAAAAGTCAAACAGTTAGTGTGTTAGTAGGAATTAGAATAACAGAAAAGAAAAAGTGCTTAATCTAGACCTCCACTTCACTTAATCATTGTCAATCTATTTCAATCCCCGGCAAC
>NC_029774.3:95556290-95578311 GCF_000817695.3 Arachis duranensis | reverse complement strand
GAATGTAAAAGGGATTTGAGGACTGGGATTGCAGAATCTAAACAAAGATAAAGTAAATTGCAACAATTAATAGAGCAGAAATTGAATTGGAAGCAATGAGAATTCAAACAGAAACTGAAAGTAAAGTGCAGCAGGGTTCACAGAAGAACCAAAAGTAAAATGGGATCTCAGGTCTCAAGAGACTAGAAAGCAAAGTCTAGATCTCAATTTGCCTTCCCAGATCCAAGTTCACAAAGCAATTGACAAGGAATTGAAGAAGAAGCAGTAAAGAGAATGTGAATGGATTCAATTATGCAGAAAAGAAACTAAAGAGTTCTTGAGTGGAGATTGAGACAGAATTTCCTCAATTCTTAACACCCAAGAATCAAAACAAGGAAATTAAAAAAACCCAAGCAAGAACGAGGAAGAAGAGAAATCAATTCTCCTCCCCAATTCTCTGAAATCTCAGTGAAGACACCAAGAGAAAAGAGAGATCAATTCTCCTCCCCAATTCTCTGAAATCTCAGTGAAGACACCAAGAGAAGTTGCAAAAATTCAAAGCTCAAAGAAAGTGCAAAATTCAAAAGCTAAGCAAAAGGTAAGTGGTAAAAGGTTCTAATTACGTCAAACTAGCTCCTATTTATACACTTTTTATTCTTGGATTTTGGGATTTGGATGGGCTTTTGATTTGGTGAAGAAATGAATTGAATTGGATTTTTAATTGAATTTTTCGGCCCAAAATGGTAGCTCCCAGGAGGCTGCCCTGCCCTTGTGGAGGCAGGGCAAGATTTGGTGCATGTTGGTGCGGCTTTGGTGCATGTTGGTGCGGCTTTGGTGCGGCCTGGTGCATGTTGGTGCGCAAAACGCTGCCCTGCCCGCGCCGAGGGCAGGGCAGGAAAAATTGGTGCGCTAGAATGTGCCAAGGTGCGTGCTTGGTGCTGCCAGGATCGAGCTGTGATGCGCCAGGATCGAGCTGTGATGCGCAGAATGCTGCCCTGCCCTCACGGAGGGCAGGGCAGGAAAATTTGGTGCTGCCAGGATCGTGTTTGGTGTGCGCTGGTGCTGCCAGGAATGTGCCACGGTGCGCCAGATTCACTTCTTGGTGCGCCAGAGTTGTGCACCAACCAAATGCTGCCCTGCCCTCGCGGAGGGCAGGGCAGTGTTTCCAAAATGCAGTCCCGTGTTCGAACCCGGGCAGAGACACACGCTAAGTCATTTTCCTTGGTTTCTTGGCACGGTAATGCCCCTTAGTTCCTTGCTTCCTCATGGTCCCGTGTTCAACTCTTGTGGCAAGCATTTGGAGACCATTTTCTTTGAATTTCTCCCTTGGTGAGCCCGATACTGCCCTTGTAGAGGGCAGGGCAAGGTTCTCTTCTTCTTGGTTCCAAGGCACACTTTTGTGCTCTGCCCTTGTAGTGGGCAGGGCAGAGTTGCCTTCTTAGCTTAGTTCCCTTATGTTGCCCTCCTAGAGGGCAGTGTGCCCTTGTGGAGGGCAATGCTTGCCTCTCCTCATGTTGTGCGCCACACTTCTTCTCTCTTTGACCACACTTTCTTTTCCTTGGGCCACACTTCCTTAGGCTACGCTTTTTCCTTTTTTCCTTTTCTTCACCTACAATAAACCAAAACAGCCACTCAAAGTATCACTAAATTCAAGAGGCTTATAAATCAATTAAAATTCAATTAAAATTAGCTTAAACCTCATGGATTAACATTAATTTCATGGTGGTTGCTTGATTTAAAGAAGTTGTGCATTTTCACTCCAAATCACTTACTTAAGAAGCAAGAAAGTGCATTTTTTGGACCACCTCTTTCATAGTTGGATTGAGTTTCCTTTGTGGTTGCACAACTCCTTCCTAGTTTTGTTCTGTGATTGACAACTTGCTTCCTAAAGTCTTTAATTTTGGTATTTCAAGTCTCTTTTATATCATTCAATGCCGTGATCCGTGTGTTAAGTTTTTCAGAATTTATAGGGTAGGAATAGCTTAGAAAATGAAGAGGAAGCTTGCAAAATAGAAGGAACACAAGAAATTAAGGAGATATCCAGCAAGCACCGAAGCGCACGCATGGCTCACGCATGCGCGCGATATGGAGAATTTTGTAGCGACCCGTGTGCGTGCCTGACGCATACGCATGGATTGGAATTTGTATGAAGACGCGTGCGTGTGCTTGACGTGTACGCATGATACGCCAAGATGACCAGCGACGCATACGCGTGGCTGACGCGTATGCGTGACATGCACGATCTGCAAAATTGACAGAAAATGCTGGCGGCGATTTTGGGCCGAGTTTTGACCCAGTTTTTAGCCCAGAAGCACATACTAGAGCCAGGGAACATGCAGAAAGTCGGGAGACATTCTCATTCTGAAGAATTTTAGTTTAGTTTTGGAATCTAGAGAGAATTCTACTCCTTCCTCTAGGTTTTCTTCACATTCATAGTTTTAGAGTTTTATTGCTTTACTTTGGATATTGAGAAGATTCATTACCTCCGTTGGAGCTTCCTCATTCTAATTTGTTTCTCCATTCCTTTACTCTTTTATTGCCCATTGACTCTGTTTAGATAAGTATGTTCATGATCTTGGGATTTATTAATGCAAAGAACCATTTTACTTTTAATTGAATTTTAGTTATTAATTATCGTGTCTTTCTTTTATTCCTCTCTTAATTCTGTGAAAGTTATATTCATAATAATGGAGTAGTTCCCTAACTTGATTGGGAGCTGATTAAAAGGAAAACATTGAGTTGGAATACTCAAGTGTTAATATTAATTTGATGTTGTTGGCTAATTCTCCTGTCTTCGACTCTACTCCTTTCTTAGGAAAGGATTAGGACGTAAGCGATAGGATTAGTTTGAGAGTTACTTGACTTTCTCTTATTATATGAGGGATAACTAAGTAGGATAACAACCCTTTTATTATTACACTTAGGAAAGTTTAATAGGGATAGAACTTCCATTTAATCTTCTCCTAGTCAAGGCTTTTACCTGAATTTACTACTATCTAGTTCTCTATTTCTCAAACTCAAAAAATTCTTGGAAAACCTCTGATTAATAAAATATAACCCTCTCTACAACTCATTGGGAGACGACCTGGGATTCATACTCCCAGTATTTTATTTCTAAATTTTGTGACAACCCCTTCTAAATTGATAAGCAGATTTTAGTCGGTTGAGAATTGTACTTGCAAGGCTATTTTCTTTATAAATTCTTAACCGGCCAATTTCTGCCACGCCAATTTTTGGCGCCGTTGCCGGGGTCTCCTACAGAGATGGGGACAGCAAGGCCATGATTCCACAGGATGATCAATATGTCCCTAACGGGAAGTACATTTGACCCCCAGCAACCACTACTAGCCGGCCTACAGACTCGGCCAGGGATATTTCTTCTTCGTCTACATCACAAGCACCTTCAACAAATCAACTGCTCCATCAGATACTTAAGATGTTAGACCGGCAAGACCAAAAGGCAAATCTAAGGGAGCGCCGTAACCAACGCCGATTTACATACCTCATGAAGCTGCTTATTGGTAACCACCCACCTGACAAAGACCCTGACACCCCAGACTCCACTTCATTTACCAGCACAAGGAGCCATGACGGTCCCGACAGTGGAGACACTGCTACCAGCCCTCCTTTGTTCCTGACTGATGGCACCGAGGACGGTGCCAAGCTTTAAGTGTGGGGAGGTCGGTCAGTACCTGACTTTCGGAGGTAACGTTTCTCCCTTAACCCCAATAGGTTATTTTTCTTTTGTTAGGATAGGATAGATTGCATAGTAATAGGTTTTTGCATGCATGTTCTACTTGATTGAAAAATAATAAGTTTCTTTTTAAGACCCTATTTTTGAAAAATTTTACTAATTTAAATCAAAATTTTTGTGTTAAGACTTGTTTGAAGATTGTAATTTGGAACATGTTTTAAAGCTAGAACACACAACTTACGAGATTTGAGCTTAATTACATGGTTACATTATTTAACCATAATATTTTATTCTTGTGTGTTTTCTTCTATGTGATTGTAATTTATATTTTGTTCCATCCTATAAGTCCAATGTTTAGTGTATTTAAATGTATGCATATGATTGAGGCCATTATTTATTTTTGCTCACTTATCCCAAATAGCCTACCCTTTCATGGACTTAATTTATGTAAATTTTTTTCTCTTACTCTTAATACTATTTGTTCCTTTGCCAATAATGTTTAATCCCTTCGTCCCTCCGCCTTTGTCCCTGCTGGTAATGTATTAAATATCAGTTCTATTAATTAAAAAATAATGTTAAATAATATTGTTGAAGTAAAATAGACCTAGAAGAAAGTAACATTGAATAAGATGTTGAGTCGAATGCAAGGTTGGTGCACAAAATTGTGATCATCAACAATGGCTCCAATAACTTGGTAGTACTCTCAAACGTGAATCGCACTTAGTCACAACTCCGCACAACTAACCAGCAAGTGCACTGGGTCGTCCAAGTAATACCTTACGTGAGTAAGGGTCGATCCCACGGAGATTGTTGGTATGAAGCAAGCTTTGGTCATCTTGTAAATCTCAGTTAGGCGGATAATAAATGTTATGGAGTTTTCGAATAGTAAATAAAGCAGAAAATAAAGATAGAGTTACTCATGTAATTCAATGGTGGGAATTTCAGATAATTGTGTGGAGATGCTTGTCCCTGTTGGATCTCTGCTTTCCTACTGCCTTCCTTCAATACTTCTTATTCCTTTCCATGAAAAGCTGTATGTAGGGCATCACTGTTGTCAATGGCTACATCCCATTCTCTTAGTGAAAAAGGTCCAAATGCTCTGTCACGACACGGTTAATCATCTGTCGATTCTCGATCATGTTGGAATAGAATCCCTTGATTCTTTTGCGTTTGTCATCACACCCAACAATTGCGAGTTTGAAGCTCGTCACAGCCCTTCAATCCCTGAATCCTACTCGAAATACCACAGACAAGGTTTAGACTTTCCGGATTCTCGTGAATGCTGCCATCAATCTAGCTTATACCACGAAGATTCTGATTAAGGAATCCAAGAGATATGTGCCCGGTCTAAGGTAGAACGGAAGTGGTTGTCAGTCACGCGTTCATAGGTGAGAATGATGATGAGTGTCATGGATCATCACATTCATCATGTTGAAGTGCAACGAATATCTTATAACAGGAATAAAATGAATTGAATAGAAAATAATAGTAATTGCATTGAAACTCGAGGTACAGCAGAGCTCCACACCCTTAATCTATGGTGTGTAGAAACTCCACCATTGAAAATACATAAGTGATGTAGATTCAGGCATGGCCGAATGGCCAGCCCCCAAACGTGATCATAGGATCAAAATATACAATCCAAGATCAATCCAAAGACGTATAATACAGTAGTAAAAAAGTTCTATTTATACTAGACTAGCTACTAGGGTTTACAGAAGTAAGTAATTGCTGCATAAATCCACTTTCGGGGCCCACTTGGTGTATGTTTGGGCTGAGCTTGATCTTTACACGAGCTGAGGCTTATCTTGGAGTTGAACGCCAAGTTGTAACGTGTTTTTGGTGTTCAACTCTGGTTCGTGACGTGTTTCTGGCGTTTGACTCCAGAATGTAGCATAGAGCTGGCGTTGAGCGCCAGTTTAAGTCATCAAATCTCGAATATAGTCTGGACGATTATATATTTCTGGAAAGCTCTTGATGTCTACTTTCCAAATCTATTGAGAGCGCGCCATTTGGAGTTCTGTAGCTCCAGAAAATCCATTTCAAGTGCAGGGAGGTCAGAATCCAACAGCATCAGCAGTCTTTTGTCAACCTTTTATCAGAGTTTTTCTCAGGTCCCTCAATTTCAGCCAGAAAATACCTGAAATCACAAAAAATACACAAACTCATATTAAAGTCCAGAAATGTGAATTTAGCATAAAAACTAATGAAAACATCTCTAAAAGTAACTAGATCATAAAAAAACTACCTAAAATCAATGCCAAAAAGCATATAAATTATCCGCTCATCACAACACCAAACTTAAATTGTTGCTTGTCCCCAAGCAACTAAAAATCAAATAGGATAAAAAGAAGAGAACATATTATAAATCCCAAAATATCAATGAATATTAATTCTAATTAGATGAGCGGGACTTGTAACTTTTTGCCTCTGAACAGTTTTGGCATCTAACTTTTTCCTTTGAAGTTTAGAATGATTGTCATCTATAGGAACTTAGAATTTCAGATAGTGTTATTGATTCTTCAAGTTTAGTTTGTTGATTCTTGAACACAGCTATTTTTATGAGTCTTCACCGTGGCCCTAAGCACTTTGTTTTCTAGTATTACCACCGGATACATAAATGCCACAGACACATAGTTGGGTGAACATTTTCAGATTGTGACTCAGCCTTGCTAAAGCCCCAGTTAGAGGTGTCCAGTGCTCTTAAGCACACTCTTTTTGCTTTGGATCACGACTTTAACCACTCAGTCTCAAGCTTTTCACTTGGACCTGCATTCCACAAGCACATGGTTAGGGACAGCTTGATTTAGCCGCTTAGGCCTGGATTTTATTTCCTTGGGCCCTCCTATCCATTGATGCTCAAAGCCTTGGATCCTTTTTACCCTTGTCTTTTGGTTTTAAGGGCTATTGGCTTTTTTTTTTCTTTCTATTTTTTTTATTTATTTATTTTTTTCGCCACTTTTTTTTCGCAACTTTTTTTTTCGTAAGCTTTTGCTATTCACTGCTTTTTCTTGCTTCAAGAATCAATTTTATGATTTTTTATATTATCAATAGAATTTCTCTTTGTTCATCATTCTTTCAAGAGCCAACAATTTTAACATTCATAAACAACAATATAAAAAATATGCACTGTTCAAGCATTCATTCAGAAAACAAAAATTATTGTCACCACATCAATATAATTAAACTAAATTCAAGGATAATTTTGAAATTCATGTACTTCTTGTTCTTTTGAATTAGAAACATTTTTTCATTTAAGAGAGGTAAAGGATTCATGGAATTTATTTATATCCTTAAGACATAGTTACTAAATACTAATGATCATGTAACAGAGACACAAATATAGATGACATAATAAGAATAAAAACCGAAAAAAACAGAAAAATAAGAACAAGGAATGAATCCACCTTAGTGATGGTGGCGCTTTCTTCTTGAAGAACCAATGATGTCCTTGAGTTCTTCTATGTCTCTTCCTTGCCTTTGTTGCTCCTCCCTCATTGTTCTTTGATCTTCTCAAATTTCATGGAGAATGATGGAGTGCTCTTGATGTTCCACCCTTAATTGATCCATATTGTAACTCAAATCTTCAAGAGAAGTGTTGAGTTGTTCCCAATAGTTGTTGGGAGGAAAGTGCATCCTTTGAGGCATCTCCGGGATTTTTTGGTGATGAGCTTCCTCATGCGTCTCTTGGGTTCCATGATTGTGCTCTCTTGTTTGCTCCATCCTTTTCTTAGTGATGGGCTTGTCCTCCTCAATGGGGATGTCTCCTTTTATGATGACCCCAGCTGAGTAACATAGATGGCAAATAAGATGAGGAAAAGCTAGCCTTGCCAAAGTAGAGGGCTTATCGGCTATTTTGTAGAATTCAAGGGAGATAACTTCATGAATTTCTACTTCCTCTCCAATCATGATGCTATGGATCATGATGGCCCGATCCACAGTAACTTCAGAGCGGTTGCTAGTGGGGATGATAGAGCGTTAGATGAACTCCAACCATCCTCTAACCACAGGCTTGAGGTCCAGTCTTCTTAGTTGAACCGGCTTGTCTTTGGAGTCTCTTTTCCATTGAGCTCCTTCAACACATATGTCCCTAAGGACTTCGTCCAACCTTTGATCAAAGTTGACCCTTCTTGTGTAGGGGTGTGCATCTCCTTGCATCATGGGCAAGTTTAATGCCAACCTCACATTTTCCGGACTAAAATATAAGTATTTCCCCCGAACCATTGTAAGATAGTTCTTTGGATTCGGGTTCATACTTTGATCATGGTTCCTAGTGATCCATGCATTGGCATACAACTTTTGAACCATCAAGATTCCGACTTGTTGAATGGGGTTGGTCAGAACTTCCCAACTTCTTCTTTGAATCTCATGTCGGATCTCCAGAAACTCATTTTTCTTGAGCTTGAAAGGGACCTCAGGGATCACCTTCTTCTTGGCCACAACATCATAGAAGTGGTCTTGATAGGCTTTGGAGATGAATCTTTCCATCTCCCATGACTCGGAGGTGGAAGCTTTTGTCTTCCCTTTCCCTTTTCTAGAGGTTTCTCCGGCCTTAGGTGCCATCAATGGTAATGGAAAAAACAAAAAGCTTATGCTTTTACCACACCAAACTTAAAATATTGCTCGCCCTCGAGCAAGAGAAGAAAGAAAAGAAGAGGAAAAAGAGAAAATATGGAGGAGAGTAGGGGAGGTGTATTCGGCCAAGGTGTAGAAGAGGGGGTTGCGTTATGTGAAAATTAAGGAGAATGGAGGGGTTTATATAGGGAGAGGAGAGGGAGTAGGTTCGGCCTTTTAGGGTGGGTTTGGGTGGGAAAGAAATTTGAATTTTGAAGGTAGGTGGGGTTTATGGGGAAGAGTGGATGATGTGAGTGGTGAAGGGTTTTGGGGAAGAGTGTTTATTGGAAAGAGAGGATGAATGTTGAGAAGAGGGGAGAATATGGTAGGTGGGGATCCTGTGGGGTCCACAGATCCTGAGATGATCCTGTGGGGTCCACAGATCCTGAGGTGTCAAGGATTTACATCCCTGCGCCAATTAGGCATGTAAAATGCCTTTGCATGCAATTCTGGCATTTAAACGCCGAAGTGATGCATGTTCTGGGCGTTCAACGCCCATGTGTAGCATGTTTCTGGTGTTGAACGCCAGTTCCATGCTTGTTTCTGGCGTTCAGCGCCAACTCTCCTCAGGGTGCATTCCTGGCGTTTAAACACCAGGATGTTGCTTGTTTCTGGCATTCAAACGCCAGTAAGTCCTTCCTCCAGGGTGTGAATTTTCTTCTGCTATTTTTGATTCTGTTTTTAATTTTAATATTTTTTTCGTGACTCCACATGATCATGAACCTAATAAAACATAAAAGAACAATAAAATAAAAAATAAAATTAGATAAAGAAAAATTAGGTTGCCTCCCAATAAGCGCTTCTTTAATGTCAATAGCTTGACAGTGGGCTCTTATGGAGCCTCACAGGTGATCAGGTCAATGTTGTATAGTCCCAACACCAAATTTAGAGTTTGGTTGTGGAGATTCAACACCAAACTTAGAGTTTGGTTGTGGCCTCCCAACACCAAACTTAGAGTTTGACTGTGGAGGATATGTTTGACTCTGTACTGAGAGAAGCTCTGCATGCTTACTCTCCCTTGTTACAGAAGGATAGCCGTGTGCCTTAAACACAAGGTAGTCCCCATTCAATTGAAGGACTAATTCTCTTTTGTTAACATCTATCACAGCTTCTGCTGTGGCTAGGAAAGGTCTTCCAAGGATGATGCATTCATTTTCCTCCTTCCTAGTGTCTAAGATTATGAAATCAGCAGAAAAGTAAAGGCCTTTAACGTTTACTAAAACCTCCTCTACTAATCCATAAGCTTGTCTTACTGACTTGTCTGCCAATTATAATGAGAATAAGGCAGGTTGTACCTCAATGATCCCCAGTTTTTCCATTACAGAGAGTGGCATAAGATTTATGCCTGACCCTAGGTCACACAGAGCCTTCTCAAAGGTCATAGTGCCTATGGTACAGGGTATTAGGAATTTCCCAGGATCTTATTTCTTTTGAGGTAAAGTTTGCTGAACCCATGTATTAAGTTCACTAATGAGCAAGGGAGGTTCACCTTTCTAAGTCTCATTACCAAATAACTTGGCATTCAGCTTCATGATGGCTCCCAGATATTGAGCAACTTGCTCTCCAGTTACATCTTCATCCTCTTCAGAGGAAGAATAATCTTTAAAGCTCATGAATGGCAGAAGGAGGTTTAATGGGATTTCTATGGTCTCTATATGAGCCTAAGATTCCCTTGGGTCCTCAATAGGGAACTCCTTCCTGCTTGAGAGACGTCCCATGAGATCTTCCTCATTGGGATTTGCGTCCTCTCCCTCCTTCTTGCATTCGGCCATGTTGAGTATATCAATGGCCTTGCACTCTCTCTTTGGATTCTCTTCTGTACTGCTTGGGAGAGTACTAGGAGGGGTTTCAGTAACTTTCTTACTCAGTTGGCCTACTTGTGCCTCTAAATTTCTAATGGAGGATCTTGTTTCACTCATGAAACTTAAAGTGGCCTTAGACAGATCAGAGACTAGATTAGCTAAATTAGAAGTGCTTTGCTCAGGATTCTCTGTCTGTTGCTGAGAAGATGATGGAAAAGGCTTGCTATTGCTGAGCCTAGTTCGTCCACCATTATTAAAGCCTTGTTGAGGCTTTTGTTGATCCTTCCATGAGAAATTTGGATGATTTCTCCATGATGAATTATAGGTGTTTCCATAAGGTTCACCTATGTAATTTACCTCTGCTATTGCAGGGTTCTCAGGATCATAAGCTTCTTCTTTAGAAGATGCCTCTTTAGTATTGTTGGATGCATTTTGCCATCCATTCAGACTTTGAGAAATCATGTTGACTTGCTGAGTCAACACTTTGTTCTGAGCCAATATGACATTCAGAGCATCAATCTCAAGAATTCCCTTCCTCTGAGGCATCCCATTATTCACGGAATTCCTCTCAGAAGTGTACATGAACTGGTTATTTGCAACCATGTCAATAAATTCTTGAGCTTCTGCAAGCGTTTTCTTTAGATGAATGGATCCACCTGCAGAATGGTCCGGTGACATCTTAGAGAACTCAGACAGACCATAATAGAATATATCCAGAATGGTCCATAATAGAATATATCCAAAATTATATATATATATATATATATATTTCAAAACGTTTGAAAAGAAAATAAAAAGAAAATTACCTAATCTGAGCAACAAGATGAAACGTCAGTTGTCCAAACTCGAACAATCCCGGCAACGTCACCAAAAACTTGGTGCACGAAATTGTGATCATCAACAATGGCTCCAATAACTTGGCAGTGTTCTCAAACGTGAATCGCACTTAGTCACAACTCCGCACAACTAACCAACAAGTGCACTGGGTCGTCCAAGTAATACCTTACGTGAGTAAGGGTCGATCCCACGGAGATTGTTGGTATGAAGCAAGCTATGGTCATCTTGCAAATCTCAGTTACGCGGATAATAAATGTTATGGAGTTTTTGAATAGTAAATAAAGAAGAAAATAAAGATAGAGTTACTCATGTAATTCAATGGTGGGAATTTCAGATAATTGTGTGGAGATGCTTGTCCCTGTTGGATCTATGCTTTCCTACTGCCTTCCTTCAATCCTTCTTATTCCTTTCCATGGCAAGCTGTACGTAGGGCATCACTGTTGTCAATGGCTACAACCCATCCTCTCAGTGAAAAAGGTCCAAATGCTCTGTCATGGCACGGATAATCATCTGTCGGTTCTCGATCATGTTGGAATAGAATCCCTTGATTCTTTTGCGTTTGTCATCACGCCCAACAATTGCGAGTTTGAAGCTCGTCACAGTCATTCAATCCCTGAATCCTACTCGGAATACCACAGACAAGGTTTAGACTTTCTGGATTCTCGTGAATGCCGCCATCAATCTAGCTTATACCACGAAGATTCTGATTAAGGAATCCAAGAGATATGCGCCCGGTCTAAGGTAGAACGGAAATGGTTGTCAGTCACGCGTTCATAGGTGAGAATGATGATGAGCACCACGGATCATCACATTCATCATGTTGAAGTGCAACGAATATCTTAGAACAGGAATAAAATGAATTGAATAGAAAATAATAGTAATTGCATTGAAACTCGAGGTACAGCAGAGCTCCACACCCTTAATCTATGGTGTGTAGAAACTCCACCGTTGAAAATACATAAGTGATGTAGGTTCAGGCATGGCCGAATGGCCAGCCCCCAAACGTGATCAAAGGATCAAAATGTACAATCCAAGATCAATCCAAAGACGTATAATACAGTAGTAAAAAGTTCTATTTATACTAGACTAGCTACTAGGGTTTACAAAAGTAAGTAATTGATGCATAAATCCACTTCTGGGGCCCACTTGGTGTATGTTTGGGCTGAGCTTGATCTTTACACGAGCTGAGGCTTATCTTGGAGTTGAACGCCAAGTTGTAACGTGTGTTTGGCATTCAACTCTGGTTCGTGACGTGTTTCTGGTGTTTGACTCCAGAATGCAGCATAGAGCTGGCGTTGAGCGCCAGTTTACGTCATCAAATCTCGAATAAAGTATGGACTATTATATATTTCTGGAAAGCTCTGGATGTCTAATTTCCAACGCCATTGTGAACGCGCCATTTGGAGTTCTGTAGCTCCAGAAAATCCATTTCGAGTGCAGGAAGGTCAGAATCCAACAACATCAGCAGTCCTTTGTCAGCTTTTTATCAGAGTTTTGCTCAAGTCCCTCAATTTCAGCCAAAAAATACCTGAAATCACAGAAAAACACACAAACTCATAGTAATGTCCAGAAATGTGAATTTAGCATAAAAAATAATGAAAACATCCCTAAAAGTAACTAGATCATAAAAAAACTACCTAAAAATAATGCGAAAAAGCGTATGAATTATCCACTCATCAAAGGTGTTTGGTTTTGGTTTTGGTTGATTGCCCTGTTATGAAATTAAAGCAACATTTCGTGCTATGTATGTTCGTTTTGGTTGACTGCCCTGTTATGAAATTAGTGTAGCGAGTGGTATGTGACTTGAGGGAATAAAGGTCGTTTAAATGTGTATTGCATTTGGAGGCAGGTTGAGAAAAAAAAGGACATGGCGTTCCTAGCAGCAGTTTTTATTCTTCCTGCAGGCACTCTTTTCATTCTCTCAGACCTTATTGTTAACGCAATGCAGGTAATTAATTAAGATCCAATTTGCAAATCGCGTTGTTATATATCCAAATATGTGTTGACTTTATTTAACCATTGTCTCAGCTGACTTCTTTAACTATAGCTTCATCTATAAAATATGTATATAAGCTTCTTCTTTGATGGATTTATGTCATGTTGATTCATATTCTATTTTGGTGCCTGTCCTTTATCAGATTCAAGAATCTGACGAAGCAAGAAAGAAGTTCTCAAATGCTAAATCTCTTTCTTCCTCCCAATTTTTTGGAGATCAGAACAAAGTTGCAGACGTGGCTGCTCAAGCTACTTTGTCAAAGTTTTTAGTATGTATCTTTTCCATTAATGAATTATTCGTAATTTTCTGAATATACACATTCAGGTAGATACTAATAAGACATGCACATTGAAGACACAATTGTGTTCTAGGGAGCACAGTTTTCTTTTCAATTTCTTTCTGGCCATTGCAAATATAGTTCTCCATCCTGTGTTTGTAGGCATGAAAATCATTAGTCAGATAAAAACAAGGCAGGACAAAAAATAATTTCTCAACAGCCTCTTGCTAAAACTTTCCAGTGTTTTAGTGTTGAAATCCACCATCCCAGTGTAAATTGAATAAGTTGGAATCCATTTGTTTGTGTTTTATGTTCAATTAGTTAAGCCATTTGCTATCAATACTGAGAAGCAAGCCATAAAGTTAATACATGGAAATGATGGATTTTGACATATAGTACCAGAAACCCTTAATCATGTCATAAAAAGGACAACAATGGCTAACTAAGAGGCCTGAATAGCTTTTATGCTTTATCAAAGCGCATTATTTTTTAATATAGTTAAGATGAGGTTTTACTTGTCCCATGGATTATCAAATTCCTAACCTGATATTTTTTAAGAGATATTTACTTTTGCTTTCTGGATTTTGGTACACTAATAATATAAAAGGGTGTAACACTGTTATCCAATCATATATTAACATTAGCAAATTCAATATCTTATATTATCCATTCAAAACAGGGGCCTTTAAAAGTTAATGTTTGACAGAGTTCATCGTCTTCTATTTTCAGGGTTCATCTGCCATCTCCAGTGCTGTTCATACCCTCGTTTGTGTTTTTCTTCCACTTATTATTATCCTTTATAAACTGTTTGCATTGCATTCATATATATATAATTTTAGGATTTTCTGAGAGTTCTGAGGCTAGCGAAGCTGAGCAACAATGGTGCTGTGCTCTTATGCAAGAACACGGGTTTTTCTTTCTCTTCCCTCAAATGGAGGAACCTTCTGGGAGGACATGGTTCAAGCCGTGGTGTTTTTCTTTGTGTTAGTTTCTTAATCTACATCTGATATTGTGCTTTTAGATATTCTCTCTTTTCAAAGTTGGGTTGTCCCAGAATTGATGAAAAATGAGTAATTACTTACAATTAGCCTTTCTAGATTGTCTTACAATTCCTGTGCTTTTGGTTGCAGGCATATGTGAAAAAGGTTCACAAGGCCTAGTGAATGCAGTTTAGAAAATTTAGCCACCTAATTTGTGGATTCTATTTTAGGAATTGTTATTTATTGTCTTAGATGTGTATTATGTTTCCTTACACCCAGATTTTTATTTTAGGATGAGGACATTTTCCTTTGGGATGAGGACCTTGGAGTTTAAGAGTTCCACCCAGATAAGAATGTTGAAAACCATCTCTGATTTCTGAAAATTAGAAAAAATTATAGTTTGATGCTCTTAGATTATTTAATTAAAAACAAAATTGGTGGAGATTACTTCTGTTTTTTTTAAATGGGCACTCCTATAATGTTACAAAATCTTAATGATTCTTAAATGATTTTCAGTTATATATCTATCATTAAAAGTGAAGGGATGGAGATTTCACAACCAGTACTTGATCCTCAACTTTCTGAAAGGTCTTGCTGTTGAGATTTCACAACCAGGTCTGGAGATTTTTCAATTACTTACTGTGCTTAGAATTGGGCTTCGACTTCCTTGGTATCCAAATTGAAAGCTCTTGCTGAGAGAAAAAAGCTAGAGGACTTGACAATTGGTCCAGTTCTCACTTTAAGTACATATCTTTCATTTTCTTAAATTTAAAATTAAAATAAATGTTGGCAGCTTCATACATTTGTGTATTATTCTCCCTAAGATATGATTTGTGGAGAGAGAACTACTCTTGAGTGCAGTAAGTGAGAATATATGAACGAATTCTAGAGTTAATTTAAATAAGTTATACATAACTATTCTAGTGTTCATATCCATGCTTTTGATTGATGATTAAAACGGAGTTTTTCTGGTTGGCGTGGGAGCTACGAACAATTTGCTGCTTTCAGGTTAAACACACATTTCCAAGTTTGTGCCCTAGTTGATATAGGTGTGCATTATTTATTTGTTTGACATGATTGGTATTGGTAAACTGCAGACTGTGGAGTCATATATCCAATAGTATATTAGTAGTTTGATAAATAATTACTCAGAGGTTCTTTTTAATTTCTTACTTTATTTCACTTCTTTTTTATTTTTTTATGTACAGTTTACAACTGAATCAATGTTGTAAATAGAGAAAATTAAATAGAAGAAAAGCATAGCTTAACAAAAAGCTTTTGAAGATGCATGATAAACTACTATTCTATGGTTTTTCTTATGCTCAATTGAGTGGTTTTTTATCAATTCTTTACACACTTATTCATATAATTTGCATGAGTTTACATTTTTCCTTCCTGATTTCATGCTATGACTGAAAACATGCTTCTTTGGTCTTAATTTAGCTAATCTTAATCCTCTCTTATTACCATTCAATGCCGTGATATGTGTGCTAAGTGTTTTCAGAGATTACAGGGCAAGAATGACTTAGAGGATGGAAAGGAAGCATGCAAAAGTAGAAGGAATAGAAGAAACTGAAGAAACTGCTAAAGCTGTCAGCCTGACCTCTTCGCACTAAAATGATCATAACTTGAGCTACAGAGGTCCAAATGATGTGGTTCTACTTGCGTTAAAAAACCAACTTCCGGAGCTTCGATTTGATATATAATTTGCCATAGTGGTCGTATAGCGAGGTGACGCAAACGCGCGCTCTACGCAGACTCATCGCAATGACGAAAGTCAGCGTGGCAGATTTCATAACCAGCGAATTCTGGGCTGTTTTTAACCTAGTTCTCGGCCTAGAAAACACATATTAGAGGCTATAAAGTGGGAGAATGCATCCATCCATAAGGGAACAACAGAGACAACTCATAATTCACTTTTCATAATTTAGATGTAGTTTTTAGATAGAGAGAGAGGTTCTCTCCTCTCTCATAGATTTTAGAAATTAGGATTTCTCTTAGGATTGGGATTAGGATTTCTTATTATTTCATGTAAACCCCGGTTAATTAACGGCTAATTAACCCATAAATGAGAATTTATTCTAGAAAGCCCAAAATGTGATTTTTGTGACTAAACGTGATAGAGGAGATTGAGACGAGAATTTCGGTACCAATTTTATAGAAATCGGACCAAGATTGGACCGAACGGGCCAAATCGGGCCAACCGGACCCAAAGTGGGCCCTTGGCCCAACATAACTAAACCAAAACCCTAGTTTTCAGCATTCTCTCTCCTCACTAAACACACTCACATGCTGAAAATGGAGGCCATGGAGGGAAGAACACTCTCTCAAGTTCTTTCTCTCACTTGATCTTCAAACCACCATAACTTTTGATCTAGAGCTCCGATTGCCGCTCCGTTTGCGGCCACGCGTTCACCGCGAAGAGCTCTACAAAACCCATACAATCAATTATGAGGTAAGCTATGTGTTTCTGTTCGAAATTCCAGCCCTTATTTTCGAGTTTCATGGGTGAAATGTTGAGATTTTGGACTCTTTGATGTTATAGGACCCAACCCTCTTGAAGGAGAAGGTTAATCTTGTCTCCTTGGACCTTGGGTGTGGTAAGATTCTCAACCCTAGTGTGATTTGTGATTTTTATGATGTTTGGGTTTTGAGATGTTGTATATGGGTATGATGATTGTGGCTTAGGTTGTGTATATGTGAATATTGGAGCTTGATTGGTGATTTTGAAAAGCTTGAAAAAGGGATTTGGTGTTGAAAAATCTGTTCTTGGAGGTATTGAGGCCTTGAGAGCTTGTGGATAAGTGGTTTGGAAGTGCTCCGGTTGAGCTTAGGAAAATCGGCTAAGGTATGGTTTCGGTTTCCCGTATCTAATATGTAATGTGATAGGAAATACTTAGGCTAGAGGCCCTAATATAGGCATTGAATGGTTGATGTTGTTGAATGATTGAGATATATGATGTGGTCATATATGTGATGATGATTTTTGATGCCTTGGTGGTATGATGTATGAGAAATATGCATGTTGTGATATATGCTTGATGATTGGTTATGGTTGAATTATGGGTTGAACCATGTTGATGGTGAGTATGATATTGATTGTGTACAATGATGATTTATTGGGATTGGTGTTGTTGAGAATTGGCATGAGTAAGAGTATATGATATGTCAATATGTTTGAGTTTGAGCCACTTGGGTGAAGTGGGTTAAAATGATGAGATAGTGATTTTGATAAATTGTGGTAATGTGTCAATGTGTGAGTTGAGGAGGCTTGATGTTGAATTTGATATATTTTGATTGATTTCAAAGAAAAGGGATGAAATTGGCATGTTTTGATTGATTTTGAAAAGAGTTGAAAATGGCATATTGTGGTTTTGTATGAAAATATGATTTTTGGGCATACTTTGGTGGGACATAACTTGGACTACGGATCTCCGTTTTGTGCCAAATCTGTTTAGAAATGAAATTGGATCCAGGAAGTCCATGCCGTTCAAAGAACGGGTGAAAAACGATTTAAAAAGAGGAAGTTATGTCCGTTGGAAGATTAGGGTTTAAATTTGTGAATTCTGCAACTTTTAACTTAGAAAGTTTTTAGCATAATAACCCCTTGCGCGTAGGCACACTTGGCGCGTAAGCGCCGATCTTCCAGAAAGCGCCATCCACACGTGCGCGTGATGTGCGCAGGTGCGCCGATTGTGCTGCACCCAATGCCCAGCCATTTTTCTAGAGAGTTATGCCAGAACTGTGCCAGTGTTGTGCCTGGGGCACAAGAACACCCACGCGTACGCGTGGTTGACGCGTACGCGTAGTTGACGCGTACGCGTCGATTGGGAAATTTTTAATCCACGTGTTAGCGTGCATGACGCTTGCGCGTCGATGAGTTTTGAGGCCATCCACGCGTGCGCGTGGAGTGCGCGTACGCGTGGACCTGTTTTCATCCCAAAGTTGATTTTTGAGTTTTAAAAGCCAAATTTCATACTTCTAAGCCTCCAATCTCATCACTTATGTCTTAAATCATTATGATATGCCTAGCTATTAGAAAAGAGCTAGTGAATGTGATAACTTGCGAGTGAAGTAAGGGAAAAATGAATGATCAATGAGGATCAAAGATTATTATGTGAGATGCGGAGGATGGTGGTGGAAGTGCTTGTTATGCCATGGGCCGAAAGGCTGTGATTGTTGATGAAACAGCTGGTTATGGATTTAACCGTGAGCCGGGTGGCTGGTTATGGATTTAACCGTGAGCCGGAATGACTATGTATGATATGAATATTGGCTGGTTCTGGACTGAACCGTGAGCCGGATGGCTGATATAGATGCTGATCCATGGATGAGAATCCATGCATGTTTATGCTGAATTATTGATAATTGTGATTTGCACTTCCACTATCTGAGATACGAGTTTCCTTGGGTAGTAGCAGTGGCTAGCCACCACGTGCTCCAGGTTGAGGCTTGATACTCTATTGACCCTATGTCGTAAGTGTGGCCGGGCACTGTGAAAGACCCGGATGAGCTCGCCCCCGTAAATATTCACCAGTGAGGGTGATGGATATAGATCATGATTATGATCAAGTTTATAACGAGTATAACTCGAGTTGGGGATGCGTGACAGAGGGACAGTCCAATGGTTAGCGACCAGGACTTGTCGGGTTGGCTCTATAACCGACAAGATGATATCATCAGCCACTAGGGACAGGCATTCATCATATGCATACTATATTAATTGTTTGAGATTGCCTATTTGACTGCATATTACTTGCTAATTGTCTAAATGCCTTACTTGTTCCTAATTGTATATTTCTTGCTTGATATAACTGTGTTTGCTACATTATACTCTTGCTGGTGATTGGGAGGTCTGAAGGAATTGGAAAGGGAAGTATTAGTTAGGCTGAAGAATCTTTAGTCAGATGCCCTTTTATGGTTTAGCCTATTTATAAGCTTTGATATTATCTGGAGAAAGTTCTAGGATTGCCTTAGGCTTTCCTCCATTATTATGTATTATATATGTGGAAGCTGTTACCATGCTGGGACCTCTGGTTCTCACCCATGCGGATTTTGTGGTTTTCAGATGCAGGACGTGAGGTTTCCCGCTGAGGCATGCTGGAGACTTCTAGATTTGCGAAGATCCTTTGTTCTCGGGGATATGTTTTGGTTTATATGTTTTGCTTAGATACTTTTATCTCCATTAAATAATACAACTGTGATGACTCCTCTTATGGGAGATTTTGGAGATTAGGTTTTATGTATTTGTGTCCCTTTGGGTTTCCTTTGGGGTTTTCCTTATTTTTATCATATGTACATATTGCTATGCTCGGACCGGTTATCTTCGCAGCCGGATCTTGAGTCTTGATATTCCTATTTTTGACACTCTTTTGTATATATATAATCTCGCGTTGGTTTATCCTTGTTCGTTACGTTATCGATCGGAGTGTTGCGCTTTTGAGTTGCGGTTTTTGTTTACCCCTCTTTCTACAAAGGCTCCTAGTTATAATCAATCATTCATACTACTATACGTACTAAATTTTTATTTTAGAGGTCGTAATACCTTGCCATCTCTGAATTATGACTTAAGCATAAGACTCTGTATGGTGGGTTGTTACATTTCAACTTCCAATTTCTTCTGAGTTCCAGGTTCAATGTTCTTTTACTCAATTCTCTTATACTCTTCATGTTAGATTTGATTCTCTATTTAATGCAATTTGAGATATTTTATATTTATGATTGCTTTCTTCAATTTATGTTATAATATGGTGTAATGGCATTCATGTTAGTAGAATAGGCTCCCAACTTGGCTTTGGAGTTGATTAATATTAGGAGACCCTTGAGTTGGAAGACTCAAGAGTTAAATTGTAATTGGGTTTATTGTTGGTTGGCTCTCTAGTCACTAACACTAATCCTTCCCAAGGGAGAGGATTAGGACTTGTGAATAGAAGTTGACTTTTAACTTGACTTTCTTTCATTCGTTGAGGGTTAACTAAGTGGAAACAACAACCTATTATTATTAATCTTTGGAAATCCAACAAGGATAGAACTTCCGATTAATCTTCTCCTTGCCAAGAGCTTTTCTAGTCATTAAATTTTTATTACCATTTACTATTCTTTCTTCTTATCTTAAAAACCCCAAAATCACATTTTTTCATAACCAATAATAAGAACACTTCCCTGCAATTCCTTGAGAAGACTGGTGGACGAAATTGTGATCATCAACAATGGCTCCAAAGACTTGGTGCTCTCAAACATAAATCAAACTTTGTCACAACTCCGCACAACTAACCAGCAAGTGTACTGGGTCGTCCAAGTAATACCTTATGTGAGTAAGGGTCGATCCCACAGAGATTGTTGGTATGAAGCAAGCTATGGTCATCTTGTAAACCTCAGTCAGGCGGATAATAATTGATTATTGGGTTTTCGAATATTAATAATAAATAAATAGAAAATAAAGATAAAGTTACTCGTGTAATTCAATGGTGGGAATTTCAGACAAGTGTATGGAGGTGCTGTATTCCTTTTGAATCTCTGCTTTCCTACTGCCTTCCTTCAATCCTTCTTACTTCTTTCCATGGAAAGCTGTATGTAGGGCATCACCGTTGTCAATGGCTACATTCCATCCTCTCAGTGAAAATGGTCCAAATGCTCTGTCACAGCGCGGCTAATCATCTGTCGGTTCTCGATCATGTTGGAATAGAATCCCTTGATTCTTTTGTGTTTGTCATCATGCCCAGCAATCGCGAGTTTGAAGCTCGTCACAGTCATTCAATCCCGGAATCCTACTCGGAATACCACAGACAAGGTTAGACTTTCCGGAGAATCTTACTCGGAATACCACAGACAAGGTTAGACTTTCCGGATTCCCATGAATGCCGCCATCAATTCTAGCTTATACCACGAAGATTCTGATTAAGGAATCCAAGAGATATGCGCTCGGTCTAAGGTAGAACGGAAGTGGTTGTCAGTCACGCATTCATAGGTGAGAATGATGATGAGTGTCACGGATCATCACATTCATCATGCTGAAGTGCAACGAATATCTTAGAATAAGAACAAGCGGAATTGAATAGAAAATAGTAGTACTTGCATTGAAACTTGAGGTACAGCAGAGCTCCACACCCTTAATCTATGGTTTGTAGAAACTCCACCGTTAAAAATACATAAGTGATGAAGGTCCAGGCATGGCCGAATGGCCAGCCCCCCAAAACGTGATCAATAGTCTCCTAAGATGAATAATAAAATAAAACTGAGACCAAAGATTTAACGTTGTCAAAAGACACTAAATACAATAGAAAAATGTTCCATTTATACTAAACTTGCTACTAGGGTTTACAGAAGTAAGTAATTGATGCATAAATCCACTTCCAGGGCCCACTTGGTGTGTGCTTGGGCTGAGATTGATCTATCCACGAGCTGAGGCTTCTCTTGGAGTTGAATGCCAAGTTGTAACGTGTTTTGGGCGTTCAACTCTGGTTCGTGACGTGTTTCTGGCGTTTGACTCCAGAATGTAGCATGGAACTGGCGTTGAGCGCCAGTTTACGTCATCTAATTAGGAATAAAGTATGAACTATTATATATTTCTGGAAAGCTCTGGATGTCTACTTTCCAACACCATTGAGAGCGCGCCATTTAGAGTTCTATAACTCTAGAAAATCCATTTCGAGTGCAGGGAGGTCAGATTCCAACAGCATCAGCAGTCCTTTGTCAGCCTTCTATCAGAGTTTTGCTCAGGTCCCTCAATTTCAGCCAGAAAATACCTGAAATCATTGAAAAACACACAAACTCATAGTAAAGTCCAGAAATATGAATTTAGCATAAAAACTAATAAAAACATCCCTAAAAGTAACTAGATCA
>NC_029774.3:95549910-95556051 GCF_000817695.3 Arachis duranensis | reverse complement strand
TTGGATCACGACTTTAACCACTCAGTCTCAAGCTTTTCACTTGGACCTGCATGCCACAAGCACATAGTTAGGGACAGCTTGATTTAGCCGCTTAGGCCTGAATTTTATTTCCTTGGGCCCTCCTATCCATTGATGCTCAAAGTCTTGGATCCTTTTTACCCTTGCCTTTTGGTTTTAAGGGCTATTGGCTTTTTCTACTTGCTTTTTTTTTTTCTTTTTTTTTGCCAATATTTTTTTTGCAAGCTTTTGTTTTTCACTGCTTTTTCATGCTTCAAGAATCAATTTCATGATTTTTCAGATCATCAATAACATTTCTCTTTGTTCATCATTCTTTCAAGAGCCAACAACTTTAACATTCATAAACAACAAGATCAAAAATATGCACTGTTCAAGCATTCATTCAGAGAATAAAAAGCATTGTCACCACATCAATATAATTAAACTAAATTCAAGGATAATTTCGAAATTCATGTACTTATTGTTCTTTTGAATTAGAAACATTTTTCATTTAAGAGAGGTGAAGGATTCATGGAATTATTTATAGTCTTAAGACATAGTTACTAAATACTAATGATCGTAAAGTAGAGACACAAAACATAAACAAACATAAAGCATAAAAATAGAAAAACAGAAAAAAATTAAGAACAAGAAATGAGTCCACCTTAGTTATGGTGGCGCTTTCTTCTTGAAGAGCCAATGATGCTTTTTGAGCTCCTTTATGTCTCTTCCTTGCCTTTGTTGCATGATCCCTAGTGATTTTGGTGCTCCTATCCTTAGTTGCTCCCAATAATTATGTGGAGAAACATGTATCCCCTGAGGTATCTCAGGGATTTCTTGATGAGGGAATTCCTCATGCTCTCTTGATGTGCAGTCAAATGCTCTATTACTGAGCTATGGACTCTTGGGATGAATCTCTCCATCTCCCATGACTCAGAGGTGGAAGCAATTGTCTTCCCTTTTTCTTCTTCTTTTTTTTTTGAGGTTTCTCTGGCCTTAGGTGCCATAAATGGTTATGGAAAAGCAAAAAATCTATGCTTTTACCACACCAAACTTAGAATGTTGCTCGCCCTCGAGCAAAAGACGAAAGAATAGAAGAAAGAGAAGAAGATATGGAGGAGAGGGAGAGAGGTGTGTATTCGGCTATGTAGGGTGGGTTTGGGTGGGGAAGAGATGATGGATGTGAGTGGTGAAGAGGTAATGGGGAAGAGAGATTGAGGTGATTGGCGAAGGGTTTTTGGGGAAGAGAGTTTGAATGTGAAGAAGGAGAGAGAAGGTGAGTTGAGGTAGGTGGGGATCCTGTGGGGTCCATAAATCCTGGAGTGTCAAGGATTTACATCCTTGCACCAATTAGGCGTGTAAAATGCCTTTGCATGCAATTCTAGCATTTAGACGCCAGATTGATGCTTGTTTTGGGCATTCAACGCCCATGTGTAGCATGTTTCTCGTGTTGAACGCCAGTTCCATGCTTATTTCTTGCGTTCAGCGCCAGCTCTTCCTCAGGGTGTATTCCTGGTGTTCAAACACCAGGATGTTGCTTGTTTCTGGCGTTCAACGCCAGATCCATGCTCTGTTCTGGCGTTGAACGCCAGCCAGATGCTCCTTACTAGCGTTTAAATGCCAGTAAGTCCTTCCTCTAGGGTGTGATTTTTCTTCTGCTGTGTTTGATTCTGTTTTTAATTTTTGTATTTTTTGTGACTCCACATGATCATGAACCTAATAAAACATAAAATAACAATAAAATAAAAATAGAATTAGATAAATAAAAATTGGGTTGCTTCCCAATAAGCGCTCTTTTAATGTCACTAGCTTGACAGTGGGCTCTCATGGAGCCTCACAGATATTTAGAGCATGATGAGGGCCTCCCAACACCAAACTTTAGAGTTTGAATGTGGGGGCTTCTCAACACCAAACTTAGAGTTTGATTGTGGCCTCCCAACACCAAACTTAGAGTTTGATTGTGGGGGCTTTGTTTGACTCTATATTGAGAGAAGCTTTTCATGCTTCCTCTCATTACCAAATAACTTGGCATTTAGCTTCATGATGGCTCCTAGATATTGAGCAACTTGCTATTCAGTCACATCTTCATCCTCTTCAGAGGAAGAATAGTCTTCAGATCTCATGAATGGCAGAAGGAGGTTTAATGGAATTTCTATGGTCTCTATATGAGCCTCAGATTCCTTTAGGTCCTCAATAGGGAACTCCTTCGTCCCATGAGGTCTTCCTCATTGGGATTCACGTCCTCTCCTTCCTCTCTGGGTTCGGCCATATTGATTATATCAATGGCCTTGCACTCTCTTTTTGGATTTTCTTCAATATTGCTTGGGAGAGTACTAGGAGGGGTTTCAGTGATTTTCTTACTCAGCTGGCCCACTTGTGCCTCCATGAAACTTAAAGTGGCCTTAGACAGATCAGAGACTAAATTTGCTAAGTTAGAGGTATTCTATTCATAATTCTCTGTCTGTTGCTGAGAAGATGATGGATAAGGCTTGATATTGCTGAGCGTATTTCTTCCACCATTATTAAAGCCTTGTTGAGGCTTTTGTTGACCCTTCCATGAGAAATTTGGATGATTTCTCCATGATGAATTATAGGTGTTTCCATAAGGTTCACCCATGTAATTTACCTCTGCTATTGCATGGTTCTCTGGATCATAAGCTTCTTCTTCAGAAGATGCCTCTTTAGTACTATTAGATGCATTTTGCCATCCATTCAGACTTTGAGAAATCATGTTGACTTGCTGAGTCAACACTTTGTTCTGAGCCAATATGGCATTCAGAGCATCAATTTCAAGAACTCCCTTCCTTTGAGGTGTCCCATTATTCACGGAATTCCTCTCAAAAGTGTACATGAACTGGTTATTTGCAACCATGTCAATAAGTTCTTGAGCTTCTGCAGGCGTTTTCTTTAGGTAAATGGATCCACCTGCAGAATGGTCCAATGACATCTTAGAGAACTCAGATAGACCATAATAGAATATATCTATCATGGTCCATTCTAAAAACATGTCAGAAGGACATCTCTTGGTCATCTGTTTGTATCTTTCCCAAGCTTCATAGAGGGATTCACCATCTTTTTGTTTGAAGGTCTGAACATCCACTCTAAGCTTGCTCAGCTTTTGAGGAGGAAAGAACTTGGCCAAGAAGGCCGTGACCAGCTTATCCCAGGAGTCCAGGCTAACTTTAGATTGAGAATCCAACCATGTTCTAGTTTTGTCTCTTACAGCAAAAGGGAAAAGCATGAGCCTGTAGATTTCAGGATCTACTCCATTAGTCTTAACAGTCTCACAAATCTGCAAGAACTCAGTTAAAAACTGGTAGGGATCTTCTGATGGAAGTCCATGAAACTTGCAGTTCTGTTGCATTAGAGCAACTAGTTGAGGTTTCAGCTCAAAATTATTTACTCCAATGGCAGGAATTGAGATGCTTCTTCCGGGTTTAGTAAAATCACCAAGCATCCTCCTTGCATTATTGTTGTTGGGTTCGGCTGCCATCTCCTTCTCTTGTTCGAAAATTTCAGAAAGGTTGCCTCTGGATTGTTGTAATTTAGCTCCTCTTAGTTTCCTCTTCAGAGTCCTTTCAGGTTCAGGATCAGCTTCAACAAGAGTGCTTTTTTCCTTGTTCCTGCTCATATGAAAGAGAAGAGAACAAGAAAAGAAGAGAAATCCTCTATGTCACAGTAAAGAGCATCCTTATTATTAGTAGAAGAAGAAAATAATAAAGAAAGGAGAATCCAAACACAAGGGTAAGGATAGAGGCAGTGATTGGAGATGAAGAGAGGTGAAGAGAAGTGGTAGTAAATGAATAAATAAATAGAAGAAGATGATAGAGAGAATTCGAAAATTAATTTTGAAAAGGAGTTAATGATTTTCGAAAATTAAAGATGAGATAGAATTAAAATTAAAATTTAAAACAATTAGTTAATTAAAAAGAATTTTTGAAAAAGGGATGAAATATTTTCAAAAAGTAGAGAGGAAAAAGTAGTTAGGTGGTTTTGAAAAAGATAAAAAAAAAACAAAAAGTCAAATAGTTAGTTGAAAAAGATTTGAAAATCAAATTTGAAAAGATAAGAAGATAAGAAGTTAGAAAAGATATTTTAAAATCAAATTTTTGAAAAAGATAAAATTTTGAAAAAGATATGATATAAAAGATATGATAAGATAGATTTAATTTTTAAAATTAAAATTAATTACTTGACTAACAAGAAACTAAAAGATAAGATTCTAGAATTTAAAGATTGAACCTTTCTTAACAAGAAAGTAACAAACTTCAAATTTTTGAACCAATCACATTAATTGTTTGCATATTTTTCAAAAAGAAAGATAAAATTAAGAAAAAGATTTTTGAAAAAATATTTTAAAGAATTTTCGAAAAATAGTAAAAAAAATGAAAAAAGATATGATTTTTGAAAAAGATTTTCAAAAGATAAGATTTTTAAAATTGAAAATTTGACTTGACTTGTAAGAAACAATTAACTTTAAAATTTTTTTGACTAACTCAACTCAAATTTTCGAAAATTATGAGAAAATTAAGGAAAATATTTTTTTTTGAATTTTTTAATGATGAGAGAGAAAAACATAAAAATAACCCAAAACATAAAAATTTTGGATCAAAACACAAGATGCATGCAAGAACACTATGAATGTCAAGATGAACACCAAGAACACTTTGAAGATCATGATGAACATCAAGAACATATTTTTGAAAAATATTTGATGCAAAGAAAACATGCAAGACACCAAACTTAGAATTCTTTAATGCTTGGACTCTAACAAACAAAAAATGCATATGAAAAACAACAAAAGATACAAAATAAGAAAATATCAAGATCAAACAAGAAGGCTTACCAAGAACAACTTGAAGATCATGAAGAACACCATGAATGCATGAATTTTCGAAAAATGCAAGAAAAAATTTTTAAAGCATGTAATTGACACCAAACTTAAAAATTGACTCAAAACTCAAACAAGAAACACAAAATATTTTTGATTTTTATGATTTTATGATTTTTTTGTATTTTTATTATTTTTTTCGAAAATATTCTTTAGAAAAACGAAAATAAAGACAAATTTTTGAAAGATTTTTGAAAACTTTTTTGAAAAGAAAATAAAAAGAAAATTACCTAATCTGAGCAACAAGATGAACCGTCATTTGTCCATACTCAAACAATCCCCGGCAACGGCGCCAAAAATTTGGTGGACGAAATTGTGATCATCAATAATGGCTCCAAAGACTTGGTGCTCTCAAACATAAATCACACTTTGTCACAACTCAGCACAACTAACCAGCAAGTGTACTGGGTCGTCCAAGTAATACCTTACGTGAGTAAGGGTCGATCCCACAGAGATTGTTGGTATGAAGTAAGCTATGGTCATCTTGTAAATCTCAGTCAGGCGGATAATAATTGATTATTGGGTTTTCGAATATTAATAATAAATAAATAGAAAATAAAGATAAAGTTACTCATGTAATTCAATGGTGGGAATTTCACACAAGTGTATGGAGGTGATGTGTTCCTTTTGAATCTCTGCTTTCCTATTGCCTTCCTTCAATCATTCTTACTCCTTTCCATGGCAAGCTGTATGTAGGGCATCACCGTTGTCAATGCCTACATCCCACCTTCTCAGTGAAAATGGTCCAAATGCTCTGTCACAGCATGGCTAATCATCTATCGGTTCTCAATCATGTTGGAATAGAATCCCTTGATTCTTTTACGTTTGTCATCATGCCCAGCAATCGCGAGTTTGAAGCTCGTCACAGTCATTCAATCCCGGAATCCTACTCGGAATACCACAGACAAGGTTAGACTTTCCGGATTCCCATGAATGCCGCCATCAATTCTAGCTTATACCACAAAGATTCTGATTAAGGAATCCAAGAGATATGTGCCCGGTCTAAGGTAGAACGGAAGTGGTTGTCAGTCACGCGTTCATAGGTGAGAATGATGATGAGTGTCACGGATCATCACATTCATCATGTTGAAGTGCAACGAATATCTTAGAATAAGAATAAGCCGAATTGAATAGAAAATAGTAGTACTTGCATTGAAACTTGAGGTACAGCAGAGCTCCACACCCTTAATCTATGGTGTGTAGAAACTCCACCGTTGAAAATACATAAGTGATGAAGGTCTAGGCATGGCCGA
>NC_029774.3:95540047-95545614 GCF_000817695.3 Arachis duranensis | reverse complement strand
GCTTTATAGGGCATGAATGAATTGGAGATTGGAAAGGAAGTTTGCAAAAATGGAAGGAATACAAGAAATTAAAGAGATGACCAGTGAGAAGTGATGTGGCCGCATGGCTCACACGGCCGCATGGCTCACGCGACTGCGCGGATTGGAAAAGCATAAGTGACGCAGAGGCATGGACGATGCGCCCGCGTGGGAAAGCAAAATGCCAAATGACGCGTCCGCATGAATGACGCGACCGCGTGGCGAGCGCGATCTGCAGAATTTTAGAAGTCGCTGGCAGAGTTTCTAGGCCGGATTTCAACCCAGTTTTCGGCCCAGAAACACAGACTAGAGCCAGGGAACATGCAGAAACAGAGGAGAACAATTCATTCCATATAATTTTTAGTTTTAGATCTAAATTGGCTCCTCCCCTAGGTTTTTATCACTTGACATTCATAATTAGGATTTTTGGAAGATTTTGCTTTTTAGCTTTTAAGAAGAGGCCACCTCCGGTACTAGTCATTATACTTTGCTATTTGCTTTTTACTTATTCTTCCATATCATTATTCTCTCTAGAGTTGACATTGGATTGTTTTCACAAGTTATTAATATAGAATAATATTTTTATTTAATCCCTTTTCATCTTTTATTTATCATGTCTTCCTTTAATTTCTTTTTATATGTTATGAGTTCTACATTCACAATGAGCGAGTAGTTCCCTAACTTGATGGGGAGTTGATTGAAAGGAACCTTTGAGTTGGGATGCTTGAAAGGATAATTATAATTGGGTTCATTGTTAGAATGCCCTCTATTCACAAACACTAATCCTTTTCAATGAGCGGATTGGGACTTGTGAACAGAAACAACATTCCAACGTGTTTAACTCTCCCTTACCTAGTAAGGGATAACTAAACAGAGCAACCTTCAATTATCAATTAATCTTGAGAGTACTTCAACAAGAATAGGGCTTCCGACTAATCTACTCTCAGTCAAGGCTTTTATTTAGAATTAATTAAATTCTCTATTTTAATTTCCTGTTTATCAACTCAACCATTTTTGAAAACACCTGATTGATAAAATAGCACATCTCTCTGCAACTCGTTGGGAGACGACCTGGGATTCATACTCCCAATATTTTAATTTTAATATTTGCGACAACCCTTTTTAAATTGATAACCGGATTTTCGGCTGGTTAATGACTATACTTGCACCGTATTTTTATTAATAATTTCTTAACTTGCCAGTTTCCGCCACGTCAATTTTTGGCGCCGTTGCCGGGGAGTTGCAACAGTGTGCTAATTTATTGATTGGTATTTATTTTGTTGCAATTTTTTCTTTTTATTTTGTCACTATGAGCTGTACGTTTCTTTCGTTAAATGACGCATTCACTTCCTGATCCAAGCTTGATAGTATTTGATCCTGAGATTGAAAGAACTCTTTCACACATAAGGCAAGCTCGGCGTCGGCAAGTCCTCTCTGAGGACAAACCTGAAACATCATTTAAGGGAGAAACAAGCTCCCTCTCTACTGATCCAGTTGATTTACGTGCAGGCGACATGGCAGCGCCAAGGAGAGTCACTATCCAGGAGGAAGGTGCCCCTAATTTTACACTACAACCATTCCAGGAACACCATCCAGCAGTGGCTGTGGATTTTGAAATAAAGTCTTCGCTACTCAACTTGATGCCCAAGTTTCATGGCTTACCTGCTCAAGAGCCTATCAAGCACCTTAGGGACTTTCATACCGCTTGTTCTACTGTTAAGCGTGATGGCGCTGATGAAATCTCCATTCTGTTAAAAGCCTTCCCATTCTCTCTTGAGAGAAAGGCAAGAGAGTGGTACTACACTCAACCTGAAACAACTGTTTCCAACTGGGATACGCTCAGAAGAGAATTTTCGGAGAAAATCTTCCCAGCTGAGGTTGCTGATAAACTGAGGAAAGACATGTCCATGATCGTTCAGGATGAATCTGAAACTCTTTATGAATACTTGGAACGCTTCAATAATCTTCGAGAGGCATGTCCCCACCATATGATTGACAAGATAGTGTTGCTCGGCTACTTTACATAGGGCATGAGATCTCAAGATAGGACCACATTGGAAGGTGCTAGCAATGGGTCTATGAAAAAGTACAAGACTACGGAAGAAGCATGGCAATTTGATCAGCGACTTAGCTGAATCTACTAGGAATCACAGGTAGAAACAAAGTCGGTCAAGAGCTGTTGCAGAGGTATCCACTAGCAAAGAGACCGCTGCTATAGCTCAGAGCTTATGTGAAATGAGTAACTTGCTGAAGCAGATGCAACTGAATCAACAACAGCCTCAGCAAGTTCAGCCTTCTCCACCACAGCACAGCCAACAGTTGGTTCCACAAAGAGTATGCGAAATCTGTGTTGATTACAGTCATTATACTGATGAGTGTCCGCAACTCCAACCAGAAAACCATACTGTAGCAGCCACTCATAACTTCTATGACCGCCCCAATCAAGAGTACAATCAAGGTGGCAGCTATAACCAAGGATGGCAGGATAACTCTAACCAAGGTTGGAGAGATAATTCTAACCAGGATTAGAGGGACAATCACAACATAGGAAGCAGAGATAACAATAGAAATCAGAAGTGGAATAACAATAACAACTTCAGGCAGCAGAATCAGAATCAAGCCTACAGAGCACTTCATCTAAGACAGTCTCAAGCATCTCAACAGCCCTCTCAGATCACTTATCCCTCTTCATCTCCTAATGATGAGTTACTACAATCTATTGATCAGAGACAACAGGCGATGGAAAATAACTTTACTGCTACTCTGAATGGTCTGACTTCTACTTTGCAAGCCCTTGTCTCACAGATTGGATCAATGACCAACTCCAACAATCAGTCCTCAAGCTCTGGTGGACTCCCCTCTCAACCATTACCCAATTCAAAGGGTGGTATTAATGCTATCACCTTAAGGTCCGGAACCACATTGCAAGAGAGGAATCAAGAAGAGTCAAACCCACCAGAACACGCCTCAACTGAAGAGGTAGTGAAATCAGAAGGTGTTGAGGAAGAAACTGATATACAGGACATGGCTGAGGAAGAAGACACTAAGTCACAGGAAGAAGAACAAAAGGGCGTAGACACTACAGAAAATGCCATTCCTATTCCATTTCCACGACTCACAAAGAAGCCCAAGAAGCAGTTGGAACCTGATCCCAAAATGGTAGAAATATTCAAAAAAGTTGAGGTAACTGTTCCCCTTTTTTATGTCATTCAACAGGTACCTAAATATGCAAAGTTTCTAAAAGATTTGTGCATACATAAAGACAAAATTAATGAATTAGAAACTATTCCTTTAGGAAGTTCTATATCTGCTTTAATGGGAAATATACCTGAAAAATGTAGTGACCCAGACCCATGCATGGTTAACTGTACCATTGGAGGTGTGATATTTTCTGACTGCATGTGTGATTTAGGAGCATGTGTTAGTATAATGCCCTTATCTGTATATGATGTTTTGAGGCTCCCTCCCTTAAAAAGGTCGGCAGCTCATTTTGTGTTAGCAGATAAAAGTATTATTACAGTGGCTGGAGTTGCTGAAGATGTATTAGTGGGCATTAAAGGTCTAACTTTTCCCATTAATTTTTACATCCTGGAGATGCCCCAACATGACTTAGAGAAGCCATCATCAATCCTACTCAGAAGACCTTTCTTGAAGACCTCGAAGTTCAAATTAGATGCTTTCTTAGGAACATACTCTTTTGAAATAGACGGCCGAGTAGTAAGTTTCAATTTGAATGGAGTTATGAAATACCCTCCAGAAGATCACTCTATCCTCCAGTGTAACATCATAGATGAAACCGTAGCTGAAGTTCACCTAGAGAAGTTTGAAGGGAAGTACATAGGACAAGGTCCAAGTGTGGGGACATTCCCAGAGGACAATGAAAGTACTCTACCACTGCCACCAGCTCAGATAATTCAGAGCCTGACCATGAACAGAAGTCAGAGTTGAAATCTCTCCCTCCACACCTCAAATATGCTTACCTTGAAGACAAGCAGAAGTTTCCAGTTATCATTGCACGGGACCTCACTTCTCAACTAGAAGAGCAATTACTTAGTGTGCTAAAGAGGCACAAGAAAGCAATTGGGTGGAGTTTAGCAGACATAGTAAGTATCAACCCTCACATTTGTGAGCACAGAATCTTTTTAGAAGAAGGAGCAAGACCTGTTCGTCAACCCCAAAGAAGACTGAACCCCACTATCTTAGAGGTTGTCAAGAAGGAAGTGACCAGACTACTAGAGGCAGATATTATCTACCCCATTTCAGACAGTGAATGGGTGAGCCCAGTACAAGTGGTGCCCAAGAAGTCTGGAGTTACTACAGTAAAGAATGAGCATGGAGAGCTCATAGCTACCAGGGTTCAGAACGCCTAGAGGGTCTGCATTGATTACAGGCGTCTCAATCAAGCCACTCGTAAGGATCACTATCCTCTTCCATTCATTGATCAAATGCTAGATCGTCTGTCAGGTAAATCACATTATTACTTTTTAGATGGTTATACAGGATATTTCCAGATTCATATAGTTCCTGAGGATCAAGAAAAGACTACTTTTACCTGTCTTTTTGGGACCTATGCTTACAAGAGAATGCCCTTTGGCTTGTGCAATGCACCAGCTACTTTCCAAAGGTGCATGATGAGTCTTTTCTCTAATCTTATCGAGGACTGTATAGAAGTTTTTATGGACGATTTTAGTGTTTATGGTGATTCTTTTAGCCTTTGCTTGGATAGTCTATCTAGAGTATTAGATAGATGTGTCAGTACAAACCTTGTATTGAATTTCAAAAAATGTCATTTTATGGTTAAACAAGGTATTGTGCTGGGACATGTTGTATCTAATACTGGCATTTCTGTAGATCTAGCAAAGGTGGATGTTATTTCTGGTTTGCCTTACCCCTCTTCTATGAGGAAAGTCCGTTCGTTCCTTGGACATGCAGGTTTTTACCGAAGATTCATCAAGGACTTTAGTAAGGTAGCACTTCCCCTATCTAGATTACTACAGAAGGATATTGAATTCGAGTTCAGTGAGGATTGTAAACAAACGTTTGATAAGCTGAAAATCGCCCTGACTCAAACTCCAATTGTGAGAGGGCCGGACTGGAGCCAGCTGATGCGCTATAACTGGGTATAGCTACGATTAAGGGAAATTGCACAATCGGCAAAATTCCTTCCGGCAAGTGCACCGGTTATCGTCAAGTAAAAACTCACAATAGAGTGAGGTCGAATCCCACAAGGATTGGTTGAATGAGCAATTCGGATTAGAAGTTTGTTCTAGTTGAGCGGAATCAAGATTTAGATGAGAATTGCGGAATATTAAATTGCATGAATTAAAGAGCTAGAAATTAAATTGCTGAAATTAAAAGGGATGGGGGTGATTGCATGAAATTAAATTGCAGAATGTAAAGAGAAAGTGTAGATCAGAAATGGGGAGTTCATTGGGTATTAGGAGATATTGAGATCTCCGAATCAAAACATTTTCATCTCTTCCTCGACCAATGCATTCATTGAATCTTGCTTGGCAATCTTATATGATTGGATCCCAATCCCTTGGCTC
>NC_029774.3:95536106-95540030 GCF_000817695.3 Arachis duranensis | reverse complement strand
CAAAATTCAAGAGAAAAGATTGAAGAAGAAGATAAAACTATTATTGATCCATTGAATTTCAACAGAGCTCCCTAACCCAATGAAAGGGGTTTAGTGAGTCATAGCTCTCAATTCAATTACAGTATGAAAAATTCTAAAGTGTCAAAAGGTCCCAACTAACTTCATTTCTATCCTATTTATACACTTTCTAAATTGAGCTTCTGTTGTGATTCTTGGGCTTTGAGGCCTTTCCCTGATTTCCTTTTTGCTTTGGGTTTATGATCCATAATCATGATGAGGCTGTGATCCAACTCTGTAACATTCATTGAGCAAACTTAGTGATAAACAAGTAATGACACAAGTCTCAACAATTTGAAGTTCCAGACTCATCAATTCTTCAGGCCCAATCCCATAAACCATGATATTCAATTGGGTTTCATGCCATAATAAGTTTAAGTTAATATTTGTGCTCAATTGCTAACTTAAACTTCAATATAATTGGCCCAGAAACCTTTTCAAATGGTGGTGTTTAAGTTTAAGTTTAAGTTTCAGTTTAAGGTCAAACTAAAACTTAAACGTGGAATTGGAAGAAAGCACCCCAGGAGTGTACATAGTCGAACACGTTTAACCTCCAGTTAAAGGTTAAACTGGAGGTTAAACTTGGAACTGAAGAAAACAAGCTCTGGAGGCAATTAGGATCGAACATGTTTAACCTCCAGTTTGAGGTTAAACTGGAGGTTAAACTTGGAAATGAAGAAAGCAACCCCTGGAGGCCATTTGGATCGAACACGTTTAACCTCCAGTTTGAGGTCAAACTGGAGGTTAAACGTGGAATGAAGAAAACACCCTGTCGGAAGGAAATGGTCGAACACGTTTAACCTCCAGTTTGAGGTCAAACTGGAGGTTAAACGTGGAATGCTCCTGGTGCCTCTCTTGCTTCTGGCGTTTAACCTCCAGTTTAAGGTTAAACTGGAGGTTAAACGTGGAATGCTTCTTGGTGAGAAAGAAAAGTGTCGAACACGTTTAACCTCCAGTTAAAGGTTAAACTAGAGGTTAAACATTAACCTCCAGTTTGAGGTTAAACTGGAGGTTAAACGTGGAAATGCTTCTTGGTGAGGAGAAGGTGTCGAACACGTTTAACCTCCAGTTTGAGGTCAAACTGGAGGTTAAACGTGGAATGCTTCTTAGTGCCCTTTCTCATTCTGGCGTTTAACTTCCAGTTTAAGGTCAAACTGGAGGTTAAACGCCAGTTACAGCATTTCCTCTCTTCTCATGATTTTGGCGTTTAAGCTCCATTTTAGGCTTAAACTGGAGCTTAAACGTCCCATTTGAATTTCAAGCTTCCTTTATTGATTTTGTTGCTTCCTTGCCTAGCCTCTCTTCCCTGAAATCATCCAAACAATTGCATCAAAGTCTTGCAAAATTTCATGAGAATTCATCCATTCATAGCATTCAAGTAATATCACTAAAAACTCATGGAATTTGCATCAAAATTACACTGTTTGGATGATTCATTACTTTGTTGTTCATTTAACCATTCTTGGTTACTTTAAGCTCACACAAGCCTTTGGCAATTTTCTTTTTCTTATCAGTGCATTACACATATCCACTACAGGCATTTTAGTTCACATTTCTTCTTAAGACGCATTACACATATCCACTACAGGCATTTTAGTTCACATTTCTTCTTGAGACATTGGTGCCCAGCACCTCTTTGTGTAACTAAATGTTTTGTAGCTAGGTTGCTCTTGATAATGGACTTTTGGTTGATAATCCCGGGTTAGTTAACCCAAGTTACCAAGTGTTGAAACACTCCTCAGAACCTATTCATCCAAGCATATCCTTAATACATAAACACCACAGGCATTTGTCTCAGAAGTTCAAACCATTGGTGCCTAGCTTATTTTCTCAATTTTTTTGCTTTTTGCTTTTTGATTGCCCTTTTCAGTGGCTTTTTCTTCTTCTTTTTCTTTCTTTCTCATGGCCAAAGACATTTATTCATCAAGATCCATAGACAGTATTCAACTTCTACACAAAAATGATGATTCTACACTAAATTTCCAGTGAGCTAACTAAACAATCAAGCATGCATACCCCCACATAATTCTACTTGATTTGTCACTAATTGAGCCAAATTACTTTTGTTCAAACTTTTCTTTTATTTTTGGAAACAAAACAAGCATGGCAAGCATTTGTTTAAGAAGGTGAAGTTATATCCCAACATCTAGGCATTCACTTTATTCAAAGCAATAAACAGACAAATATACTAAAAACTTTACATTCCAAAAAGATCCAACAATTGGAGTTTAAACCAGAACAAGCATGCTTTTGTTTGCCTTTTAAAGAATGATCACAGAACAACACCACCTTGTGAAATTTCTTGTTTTCTCTTTGTTGTCAGGAAACAATTTGATTTCTTCTTCTTTTTCTAGTTGTTGCTTCATGTTCTTTCTAAGATCCTTGTTTCCTTTCCTGCAAGAAGTGATGAAGTTGCTTGCTTCTCAAGCACTTGAATGGTTAGCTCACTATATATGGGCAAGTGTCTGAGTCTTAAGTTGGTGTGTGAACACCAAACTTAGTCTCTTACTTACTTCTCTGTTCTTTGAATCTTTGAATTCTCTTTGGAATGAAGTTGCTGCTAAGGATTTTAAGCATTTCTGTGATTGCTTAGAATGGTTGTTCCTTTCATATAATTCAAAGGTTGTTGTGTGCAGTTGATTTGTATGGTGGAACACCAAACTTAGAGTCACACATTCCCCCTTGAATTATTGATCCACAAATTCATTGTTTGGTGTGAAACACCAAACTTAATTCTTTGCAATGCACAGAAACTACTTCACCTTTTTATTGAAACAAATAAAAGAAACAGCAAAAGAGTATTACCTCAGGTTGGGTTGCCTCCCAACAAGTGCTTCTTTAACGTCACTAGCTTGACGGTTGTCCCTTGTTAGGGTGGATTGTAGTGCTTGATGTCTTCTCCTCTCACTATGAACACGTCCCCATTTAATTCTTTCATGATTTCCAAATGTTCCATAGAAAGAACTTTGTTGATTGTGAACACTTGGGGGAGCTGGGAAGGAATGGGTTTGAGGCCAGGTGGGATTGGCAGATAATGACTTGATATCACTTTATCTCCTGGAGAGAAACCTTCAGTGGGAATTTTCTTGTTTCTCCACCCTCTTGGAAATTTCTTTACAATTCTTCCCTCTCTCTTGAGGATTTCTTCATCGACCCTTATGCCAGGAGGATCCTTCTGAGTTGTTTCTATCGGTTTTTGTGGCTCTAACTCTTGCAAATCTTGTTTGCCTTCTGTTCCGGGGGTTACCTGAAACGAGTAGCTCGGACGTCTTGGTGAGGCCCGAGGTGGGGGTCAGGGACCCGAGCTGGATGTGTGGAGTGGTTGGTGGTTGTACCTGCAATGACACTCCGATGCTTAAGTTAGCATGGGTCCAAGCAGATATTGAGTAGAATTAGAGTATGAGTTATACCTGGGTGCTCCAGTGTATTTATAGTAGTTGGCTGTGATCTTCCCTGGATAAGATATTCTTATCTTATCTTATCTTTTGGGAGTTTTATCCCTATCTTTGTGGAACCGCCTTTCTCTAGGCCTTTTCGGCCTTTTAGTTTTTGGGCTGCGTTCCTTTTGATGGGCCTTTTTAGCTTTATAGTCCGAGGTCCGACCTCAGGCGTGGGCCTTGGGACGAGGTCGGACCTTCTATGAACTTCCCGAGTTTGGGGAGCTCGGTCAGGGTATGAACACATAGTAAGATAATTCTTTGGATTCGGGTTCACACTTTGGTCATGGTTCTTGGTGATCCATGCATTGGCATAGAACTTTTGAACCATCAAGATTCCGACTTGTTGAATGGGGTTGGTAAGAACTTCCCAACCTCTTCTTCGGATCTCATGTCGGATCTCCGGATATTCACCCTTTTTGAGTGAAAA
>NC_029774.3:95532566-95534250 GCF_000817695.3 Arachis duranensis | reverse complement strand
TCCGAGCTTGATAAGATTAGTCAACTGAAGGCTGCCCGGATTGCTGAGCTGGAGGCCTCCTTGGAGAAAGAGAAAACTAAAGCTACCGCGGCTGTGGCGGCAGCGAAGACATCTGAGGAGATGGCGAAGGCGGCTACAGAGAATTATACTCGGCTATATACCGAGCTTGTGGAGACAAAGGAGGAGTTGCAATCTGCACAGGACAAGTTTTACGAGCTGGAAGGTCATGTGGCCAAGGGTATGGATGCCATGTTTGAGAATTTGAAGGCTCAGGTCCGAGTTCTTGCTCCCGACCTAGATCTGAGCTTGTTCAGTACGGATAACGTCGTTGTGGATGGCCAGATTGTTCCTGCTCCTACTGAGGATGAGGTCCCGATGTCCGACCCCAAAGTTCCGGTTGAGAACCCGACTTCCCCTTTGGTCGGGAATAGATCTGGTGTGGAAGCTTCATATCGGGATGACGTTGCTGTCGATGCGGTCCCGATATCTATGTTTCCTCCGGAGCCTGCTGTTGATGTGGAGTCTGGAAAGGACCTTGATCCTCTGTAAATTTTTTTTTTTTTAGTGGTTTGCCCGGCCTGTGGGTTTTTTGTTGGATGGTTTCTGTGAACGCTTTTGGACACCTTTTGCTTTATTTAGCTACTTGTGGTAACTTTATTATGCGGCGTTTTTGTTCGCGTTTTGACCTTTTGTTTCCGCTTTCGTGCTTTTTAGTTGTTTTCGGATAACAACTTTTTAGCTAGCGTTTTGACCTTTTGTTTCCGCTTTTGTGCTTTTTAGTTGTTTTCGGATAACAACTTTTTTAGCTAGCGTTTTGACCTTTTGTTTCCGCTTTTGTGCTTTTTAGTTGTTTTCGGATAACAACTTTTTAGCTAGCGTTTTGAAACTTCCTGTTCTTTTCGCTTGTACTTTTTAGTTGCTTTTGTAAGGCAACTTTTTAGTAAGCGTTTGTCGAGACTTCCTTTGATTTCGTTCTATCGCTTGTACTTTTTAGTTGCTTTTGTAAAGCAACTTTTTAGTAAGCGTTTGTCGAGACTTCCTTTGATTTCGTTCTATCGCTTGTACTTTTTAGTTGCTTTTGTAAAGCAATTTTTTAGTAAGCGTTTTTCGAAATCTTGGTTCTTGCCGTTTTAAGGCTTCTTTCTTGGGTCCGAGTTTTTCTCGGACCTCGGGTGCTTGAGTACCTCGTTTTCGTTGGGTCCGACTTTGTCGTTGGTAGGTCCTTTTAAGTTATTTTTGTAATCTCTTTTTATTTGGCTTTTTGAGCCTTTTCAGAGTTACTTTATAACTTCTCACATTAATTTGAACCTCGTCGCTTTATCTTTGCCGACCTTGTGTGGCCTTTTGGCAAATGATTTTTCGCGTTTTGCCGAGCATAAATTAATGCGCCTTGGCGGGGTACTTTTCTAGGATTTGTTTCATCATGAGGAAAAAATAGAAAATTTTGATTAGTATTAAAAGAGGGAATATTTACAGAATGTTTACCCTTGACTAGGTCGGGTGTCTTACTTAACCGGGTGTCTCATTAAAAAACCCTTGTAGGGAAAAAGAGTACACCTTGGGTTAAATTTTTCTAGCTGTAGTACCGTCTTAGATTACAGGCGTGCCAGGCCCTGGGCAGCTCATTGCCTTCTAGGTCAGATATTTTGTAATAGCCTGTCCCTAAGACTTCTGTTACCTTGTA
>NC_029774.3:95528666-95530034 GCF_000817695.3 Arachis duranensis | reverse complement strand
CCCGAGTATGCGTCCATGAAGGAGAGGTATCTATAGCCTGAGGCGGCGTCTACTAAGGCGTCGATGTTTGGTAGTGGATATGGGTCTTTGGGGCAGGCTTTGTTGAGATCCGTGTAATCGACGCACATCCTCCATTTTCCATTGGGCTTTTTTACTAGGACCACGTTTGCGAGCCATAGGGGGTATTTTACTTCCCGAATGAACCCTGCATCCAGTAATGCTTGCACTTGTTCCTCTATTGCTTGCATGCGCTCAGGCCTGAGCTTCCGGCGTCTTTGTTGGATAGGTCTGGACCCCGGGTATACTGATAGCTTATGGCACATCAGGTCGGGGCTTATGCCTGGCATGTCGGAGGCTTTCCAGGCGAAAAGGTCGGAATTCTCCCTTAAGAGGGTTATGAGTTCCTCCTTTATTCCTGCTTCGAGGTTGGCTCCTACGTTTGTTATTTTTTCAGGTGTGTTCCCGATCTGGATTTTTTCGGTTTCTCCCTCAGGTTGTGGCCGAAGGTCTTCTCGGGCTTGAACTCGTCCGAGTTCTATTGTATTGACCTCCTTCCCTTTTAGGCTCAGGCTTTCGTTATAGCATCGCCGTGCCAGTTTTTGGTCGCCTTTTAGGGTAGCGATTCCTTTTGTGGTAGGGAACTTCATACAGAGGTGTGGGGTCGAGACTATAGCTGCCAACCTGTTTAGGGTTGGTCGTCCAATGAGGGCATTGTATGCTGAAGTGACGTCGACTACAATGTAGTCGATGTTTAATGTTTTGGTTTGTTCGCCTCTTCCAAAGGTAGTATGTAGCGAGATGTATCCTAAGGGATGGATCCGGGTATCCCCTAGTCCAAATAAGTCGGTGGGATAGGCCTTTAGCTCTTTTTCTTCAAGTCCGAGTTTGTCGAAGGCCGTTTTGAACAGGATATCTGCTGAGCTTCCCTGGTCAACCAGGGTTCGATGTAGGTTGGCATTTGCTAGGATGATGGTGATTACCATTGGATCGTCGTGCCCGGGTATTACCCCTTGAGCATCTTCTCGGGTAAACGAGATAGTAGGTAATTCGGGCAGGGGGCTGTCTTCTCGGACATGATAGACGTCTTTGAGGTGTCTTTTTCGCGAGGATCTGGATGTTCCTCCGCCTGCAAAACCTCCATTTATCATGTGAACGTGCCTTTCAGGGGTTCGCGGGGTTTGCTCAGCCCGATCTTCGTTATCTCCCCTCCTTCTCTTTTTGGTCTCTTCTCCCTTCTCTGCTATGTATCTGTCGAGTTTTCCTTCTCTGGCTAGCTTCTCTATAACATTCTTTAGGTCGTGGCAGTCGTTAGTAGAATGACCATAGAGCTTGTGATATTCACAGTATTCGGACCGATCTCTCCCTGCT
>NC_029774.3:95524603-95527883 GCF_000817695.3 Arachis duranensis | reverse complement strand
TGTTCCGGGGGTTACCTGAAACGAGTAGCTCGGACGTCTTGGTGAGGCCCGAGGTGGGGGTCAGGGACCCGAGCTGGATGTGTGGAGTGGTTGGTGGTTGTACCTGCAATGACACTCCGATGCTTAAGTTAGCATGGGTCCAAGCAGATATTGAGTAGAATTAGAGTATGAGTTATACCTGGGTGCTCCAGTGTATTTATAGTAGTTGGCTGTGATCTTCCCTGGATAAGATATTCTTATCTTATCTTATCTTTTGGGAGTTTTATCCCTATCTTTGTGGAACCGCCTTTCTCTAGGCCTTTTCGGCCTTTTAGTTTTTGGGCTGCGTTCCTTTTGATGGGCCTTTTTAGCTTTGTTGTCCGAGGTCCGACCTCAGGTGTGGGCCTTGGGACGAGGTCGGACCTTTCATGGATTTTGCCGATTTGGAGGAGCTCGGTCAGGGTATGAACACCTTCCAAAGACTGTTTTAGAGTTTCAGTTTCTGGATTGCTTTCCTCCAAACAATGATGGCTACTATCATCCTTAGGCTTTTCAGATTCTGGTTCATGCTCAGATGCAGGTTTGAACACATGGAAAATGAGCTGTTCATCATGTATTCTCAAAATTAGCTCTCCTTGTTCTACATCTATGAGCGCTCTAGCAGTGGCTAGAAATGGCCTTCCTAGAATGATAGGGTGTAGGTAGCTTTCCTCCATGTCCAAAATGACAAAGTCTGTGGGGAGGAAATAATTCCCCACTTTCACCAGCACATTCTCAACTACCCCTTCAGCTTGCTTTTGAGTTTTGTCAGCCAGTTGTATGATTACATCAGTGGATCTCACCTCATTCAGTTGTAGCCTCTTCATAAGAGTCAGAGGCATCACATTTATGCTAGCTCCTAGATCACAGAATCCTCTGTCAATTTTTGTTTCCCCTATGATGCAGGGGATATGAAAACTTCCTGGGTCTGTTTTCTTAGAGACTATGTCCTTCTTGATGAGGGCACTGCATTCTTTGTTCATTATTACAGTTTGTCCTCCCTTCAAAACTCTTTTCTTGCTCAGCAATTCTTTCAAATACTTGATATGTGTAGGCATCTGCTGGAGAATATCAAGAAAGGGAATATTGATATGGAGAGACTTAAATGTCTCTAGGAACCTTGAATATGTTTTCCCTTTTTCACCTCCTCCTAACCTCTGAGAAAATGGTGCTTTTGGTTGGTAAGTTTCCAGCATGCCTTCATTTTGCAGTTCCTTGGCTTGCTCAGTTTCACTGTCCTGTTTAGCTTCTTCCACACCTTCCTTCAAGATTTCTGGCTCCTATTCTGAGGGTCTGATTCCTTCTTCTTCTAAGACTTCCTTCAATATGGTGATGGCCTTGCATTCTCACTTCCTTCAATGTGGTGATGGCCTTGCATTCTTCCCATCTCACTCCCTTTTGTTCCCCTTTAGGATTCTTTTTTGTGTCACTAGGGAACACTGCAGTTGACTTAGGGGCCTGTTGAGAAAGTTCTCCTACTCGAGCCTCCATCCACTTGAGTTTTTCGCCATGGTTCCTTAAGGTCGATATCACATCGTCCCTAAAGCTTTTCAACTCACTTATGTCCTGACCCATGTTTACTAACCTTCCTTCTATCCTGTTTAATTGATCTTGAAATTGTTGGTTGGGATTAGGTTGGTCAGGTTGATTGTTTTGGCCATGATATGGTGGTTGGGAGTAAGTGTTTTGTGTGGCTTGGTATGATCTTTGGTTGGAGTTTTGGTATGTGGAATTGTTCTGTTGGTTGTGGTTGTAATGTTTGTGGTTTTGTGGTTGGCTTTGCTGGTTTCCCCACCCAAAGTTTGGGTGGTTTTTCCATCCTGGGTTGTAAGTGTTGGAATGTGGATCATATGATTGCCTTTATTGGTTTCCCACATAGTTGGCCTCTTCCCAATCATTTCCTTCAATGCTTACTTCCTCTTGATCTTGTGTGTGTATTGCAGCCACTTGCTTTGTGTCTAATTTCCTGGTGAGCTTTGCTAGTTGCTTGGCAAACACCTTGTTTTGGGCTAGAGTTGTATCAACATGGTTCAGCTCCATGACTCCCTTAGTGTTGTGTCTCTCTGAAGCATAGTAGTATTCATTCTCAGCCACTGTCTCAATCACTTCAATGGCTTCTTCCACAGTCTTTTTCCTGTTCAATGAACCTCCTGATGAATGGTCTACAGCCTTCCTCGATTCATAAGAAAGTCCATCATAGAAAATATGCAATTGCACCCAGTCAGGGAACATGTTTGGTGGGCATTTCCTTGTCAACTCTTTGAACCTCTCCCATGCCTCGTAGAGCGTCTCACCATCTTATTGTCTAAAAGTCTGAACCTCAGATCGAAGCCTATTGACCTTTTGTGGGGGGTAGAAACGTGCCAGAAACTTGCTCTCCACCTCATCCCAGGTTGTTAGGCTCCCCCTTGGGAATGATTCCAGCCACTTAGCTGCCTTGTCCCTAAGTGAAAATGGGAACAAGAGCAGTTTATAGGCATCTTCCTGGACTCCATTGGACTTCACAGTGTCGTAAATTCTCAGGAATTTGGTGAGATGTTGGTTTGGATCTTCATTAGCACTCCCACCAAATGAACAATGGTTCTCCACCAATGATATTAGCTGTGGTTTGAGTTCAAAATTGTTGGCCTGAATGGGTGGTTTCTGAATGCTGCTACCATAATTCCCAGAGGTTGGGTTTATGTATGAACCAAGAACCCTCCTCTCAGGAATGGCATTGTTTCCATCAACCCTCTCATGGTTGTGAACTTCTCTATCCATGTTGAGATCTAGAGCTTCCTCAAAAGTGTCCTCAGATTCTCCTTCAGATTCTTCTTCTTCCAGTACTCTCTTCCCTCTTGCTTCCCTTCTATGTTTATGAAGGGTCCTCTCTGGTTCGGTATATGGAGGAGTTGATGTCTCTCCTCTCCTACCTGTCATACAAGAACACACCACAAGTAACAAACAATTGGAATACTCTTGGTTACTGGAAGAGTATGGTTAGAGCAATTGAGGAATTAATTCAAATAGTTAGTGGGTCAGTGAGTTAGTTGCTTGAAATGAAAGGCATAAGAAAGAAAAAGCAAATAACAAAGTGCAGAAATTAAATTCACAAGTAACTGAATTAGCAAAATAAGAAAAATGCTCAATCTAGTTAACTTCCAATTTGAGAATTGTCAATCGAAAACCAATCCCCGGCAACGGCGCCATAAACTTGATGCTGCGATTTTAGGAAATTGCACGATCGGCAAAAATTCCTTCCGGCAAGTGCACCGGTTATCGT
>NC_029774.3:95517707-95523659 GCF_000817695.3 Arachis duranensis | reverse complement strand
GTTTAACCTCCAGTTTGAGGTCAAACTGGAGGTTAAACGTGGAATCACTCCCTTGGTGCCATTCTCATTCTGGCGTTTAACCTTTAGTTTGAGGTTAAACTGGAGGTTAAACTTGGAAATGAAGAAAGCAACCCCTGGAGGCCATTTGGATCGAACACGTTTAACCTCCAGTTTGAGGTTAAACTGGAGGTTAAACTTGGAAATGAAGAACACACCCTGGAGGAGAATGACCATCGAACACGTTTAACCTCCAGTTTGAGGTTAAACTGGAGGTTAAACGTGGAAATGCTTCTTGGTGAGGAGAAGGTGTCGAACACGTTTAACCTCTAGTTTAAGGTTAAACTAGAGGTTAAACGTGGAATGCTCCCTTGGTTCAAATCATCATTCTGGCGTTTAACCTCCAGTTTAAGGTCAAACTAGAGGTTAAACGTGGAATGCTTCTTAGTGCCCTTTCTCATTCTGGCGTTTAACTTCCAGTTTAAGGTCAAACTGGAGGTTAAACGCCAGTTACAGCATTTCCTCTCTTCTCATGATTTTGGCGTTTAAGCTCCAGTTTAGGCTTAAACTAGAGCTTAAACGTCCTATTTGAATTTCAAGCTTCCTTCATTGATTTTGTTTCTTCCTTGCCTAGCCTCTCTTCCCTGAAATCATCCAAACAATTGCATCAAAGTCTTGCAAAATTTCATGAGAATTCATCCATTCATAGCATTCAAGTAATATCACTAAAAACTCATGGAATTTGCATCAAAATCATAATGTTTGGATGATTCATTGCTTGTTGTTCATTTAACCATTCTTGGTTACTTTAAGCTCAAGAAAATGCATAAAACAACTAAAACTAACAGAAAAATGCTAGTGAAACTAGCCTAAGATGCCTTGGCATCACCAGCCATTTGAAATCATGTGCGATGCTTCCAATTATGCAGTAAGAGCGGTGCTGGCTCAGCGTGAAGGTAAGGATCCTTTTGTTATTGCTTATGCATCTAAAACTTTAGACGTCGCTCAGTCCAATTACACTACTACTGAAAAAGAGCTTCTTGCTATTGTTTTTGCTCTGGATAAATTTCGAGCCTATTTACTTAGTATGAACGTAGTAGTGTATTCAGACCACGCAGCTCTAAAGTATTTATTAGCTAAAAGGGAATCCAAACCAAGACTTATACGTTGGATACTGCTACTACAAGAAATTGATTTAGAAATAAAAGATAAGAGTGGTAACCAGAATCTCGTGGCAGACCACTTGAGTCGCCTTGAGCACATTAAAGATGACTCCACTCCTATAGTTGATAATTTTCCATTTGATAACCCACAAGCAGTATCTGAGGTAATCCCTTCGTATACACCTGTAGCTAATTATCTAGTTAGCCGCACTTTTCCTCCAAACTTTACTAAGCATCAAAGAGACAAGCTGAAAAGTGAGTCTAAATATTATAGATGGGATGACCCATATTTATAGAGATGTGGCGCTGACCAGGTAATTAGAAGATGTGTGCCTCAATCAGAATTCCAGTCCATTTTAGAGGCCTGTCACTCATCTGAGAGTGGAGGACATTTTGGCCCTCAAAGAACAGCTAGAAAAATCTTAGACTGTGGATTCTGGTGGCCCACTATTTTTAAAGACGCTGCTGAATTTTGTAAATCTTGTTTCCCATGCCAAAAATTTGGTAATATATCCCAGAGGGATGAAATGCCTCAACAAATTATACTTTTCTGTGAAATTTTTGATGTTTGGGGCATTGACTTCATGGGTCCATTTCCAAATTCTAATGGCCACCTCTATATACTGTTAGTTGTAGATTATATTTCCAAATGGGTGGAAGCCATTCCTACCCGTACCGATGATGCTAACACTGTTGTTTCCTTTGTGAGAAACCACATTATTTGTCGCTTTGGATCACCACGAGCAATCGTGAGTGATCAGGGCACCCATTTCTATAACAGGAGACTAACAGGTTTACTGAAGAAGCATGGGATCATTCATAAAGTTGCAACTGCCTACCATCCTCAGACTAATGGGCAAGCCGAGGTGTCAAACAGAGAGATAAAGCGTATTTTGCAGAAGATAGTCAAACCTCATAGAAGAGACTGGAGCCCCAGGCTACAAGATGCACTCTGGGCATACAGAACAGCGTACAAGACACCCATTGGGATGAGCCCTTTTCGCTTAGTTTATGGAAAAGCTTGTCATCTTCCAGTTGAAGTAGAGCACAAAGCCTTTTGGGCAGTAAAGTAGTGCAACATGGGAATTGAGAAAGCCAGAGCTGAACGGAAATTACAACTGCAAGAACTGGAAAGCCTTCGCCTAGAAGCTTATGAGAACTCAAGACTATACAAGGAGAAGATGAAGGCTATACATGATCAGCACATCAAGAGGAAAGAATTCCAACCTGGAGATTTAGTCGTCCTTTACAAATCTCGACTGAGGCTCATGCCAGGCAAGTTGAGATCAAGATGGGAAGGTCCATACAGAGTAGAGAAAGCCGAACTGTATGGAGTTTATCACCTAAGTCACCCTTCCAGCTCCGAACTTATCAAGGTTAATGGACATCGTTTAAAGCTGTACCATGGCGAGAAGATGAAGAAAAACAAGGAGCTTGAGATCTTCCTCTTGGAAGATCCCCACATATCCGAAGACTGAGCTAGTGGAGCGTCCAACTTACGGACGTTAAAGCAAAGTGCTAGGTGGAAGACAACCTACCATGGTATGATCGTTCCTTTCTTTGTTTTTATTTTCATATTCAATAACTCTTCTCTTTCTTTGTACATTTTGTGCATCTGCATTTACTTGCTTAAAAAAATAATAATAATTAAAAATTAAAAAAATTACGCGACACGACCGCATCATTGACGCGTTCGCGTCGCAGGTGGTTTGGAAAGATAAAGAAACGAACAAATAGTCACGTAGGAGCGTGGCTGGAGGCGTGCCAATGGCACAAATCACCCCACGCGATCGCATCACCGACGCGTCCGCGTCTAATGGGAACATTGGCCTCCCACGCGACCGCATCACTCACGCGCTGCGTGCCCTTGAATTCGACGTAAAATGGGTGCACGACCGAAAGCTGTGCTAGAGTGGTGCTGGCTTGGCGCTGAACGCCCAATTCTTTCCATGCGGACGCATGGCTCACGCGTCTGCGTCATAGCCTTTTTAATGACCACCCACGCGATCGCTTGACCCACACGATCGCATGACCCTAGACTTGGCAAAAATAATATTTCGAACAGAGAGTTGTGCGAGTGCGAGGCTAACCTCGCGCCAGTAGCATCAAACGGGTCACGCGACCACGTGACCGACACAACCACGTCAATCAGTATAAGGCAAGTCACGTGACCGCGTGCCCCACGCGGCTACGTCACCTGCGCCGCACAGCGCCCCTGATTTTGCCAACTACCTTATCTTTCTTTTCTCCAAATCCTATTTTCTCTTCTTCCTTCTTCCTTCTCACTCACTCACTCTCACTCACTCTCTCTCTCTCTCTCTCTCTCTCTCTCTCTCTCTCTCTCTCCCCCCCATTAACAAGGTTTTCTTTTCTTCTTCTCCCCTTACTTTTCTATTATTCTTCTTAATTTTATATGTTATTTTTTTCTTTTTTTTCTTCTCTTTTCCTATTACTTTCACTATCCATATTTTCTTCCCCTTTTCTTTTCTTCTTTCTTTTAATTGGTGTTGGAATTTATTTGGATCATTGTTTTGCTTGTGAATTGTTAAAAATATTGTTTGACAATTATATATTTCTTTTAGGGTTACTTGCATGTTTAATCTAATACTTTCCATACCTTAGTTACCATGCATACTATGTGTTTGTGAAAAAGCCCGTATGGCATCATGCACTTTTCTACATTATTCTATTCTACTATTTAATGCCTGCTTTTCACAAATTCCCTTTATTATTATATTAAGTGAATTTAATTGTCAATACAAACGTGATAGTTTGTTATGAAGTGATGCTTGATCTCTGCTACTCATGCCCTTGCCGGCATGCCAATAAACATCTTGCATCTACTTACCCTCTAATGCACTTATTTTATTCCCTTTGATGAACTTTTCACATGTTGTCAAGACCATGTGTTCCCTTCATTCATCTTTACCGTGCATTGACTATCACTCACTCAACCCTCTTCCTTGCTTTATCTCTATAAATTTAATTTACTTTCTCTTTCCTTTTTCAGAATGGCCACTAAGAAAGGCAAAGAGAAAGCTACTCCCAAACCCACAGCAAGGAAAGGAACAAAAAAAGCATTAGTGGCAGAACCTTCTTCAACTGTAGTCAAGCCGTCAACAAAAAGAATTAAAAGGATCATAAAGGTTGATGAAAAGGAGAGAGCTTTTCCAGTAAAGGACACTGCACGATTCCCGAATCGCTACTGTGAGCAGATGTTTCCTATTCTGGCAACTCGAAATTACAACAATGAACACCTTCTCATCCTTCCGCCTCGTATTGCCGCCTTTGTTGAGCCGCAAATTGCACAAAGACACTGGGGATTTTTACAGAGACAGCCACAACAGGTCAATCTTTCTTGGGTAGTTGAGTTCTACTCCAACTTCCACCTGCCAACCCTGCAGTCTGTCTATATATGTCAGAAGCAAGTCCCTATTATAGAAGAAGCCATTCAGCGAGCCTTAGATCTTCCACCTGCTCCAGAAGGATTGGATGCCTTTCAGAAAGCCGCAATCAAGCGCCAGGCATACACCTTTGACTGGGACGCTGTTCTTAGAGTTATCGCTCAACCTGGCAGCAAATGGATTTTCGGATACCATCGTTCCCATCCTAAGGGAATCTTGGCTTCCGCACTTACCTTAGAGGCTCATGTATGGGCACAGATTATGTCCCATTACGTCTTCCCGAGTACTCATGAGTCCTCCTTCACCGCAGACATGGTCGTTCTACTATGGTGCATCCTCACAGACCAGCCTCTTAATTTACCAAGACATATCCGGAATGCTATGGAACATGTGCAGATCGCGGGCAACCTACCTTTCCCCGCCTTGGTCTCTGATCTTATCTCAGCAGCCGGAGTATCCTACAAAGCTGGAGACACCAAAGCCATTCTTCCACGGGATGATCAGTATGTCCCTAACGGGAGATATCTCAGGCCACAAGTTGCCACTACCAGCCAGTCCACAGAGATGCTGCAGCTCCTCCACCATCTACTAGTCAGCTGCTGCACCAAATACTGAAGCGATTGGACCAACAAGAAAAGAAAGCAAAGCTCCGAGAGCGCCGCAACCACCGCCATTTTAAACACCTCAAGGAGCTACTTACAGGCAATCACAGACCCGATGATGATCCAGGCACTCCGGACTCCACTTCTTTCACCGGCACAATGAGCCACGACGGTCCCGACTGTGGAGACACTGCCATTAGCCCACCACTGTTCCTGACAGATGGCACCGAGGACGGTGCAAATCATTAAGTGTGGGGAGGTCGGTCAGTACCTGACTTCCGGAGGTAATTTTTCTTCCCTAAACACCAATAAATTAGGATATTTAGTTAGTTTTCCTTTCTTTTGTAGAATAGGATAAATTACATAGTAATAGATTAGTTGCATGCATGTTCTACTTGATTGAAAAGACAATAAGTTTCTTCTAAAACTCTATCTTTGGAACAAAATTTCACTAATTTTAATTAAAACTCTTATGTTAAATTTGCTTGAAGTTGTATTTGGAACATGATTTTTTTAAAGCTAAAGAACACACAACCTGTGAGAATTGAGTCTTTATGCATGGTTACATTATTTAACCATATTTGTTTTATTCTTGTGTGTTTACTTCTCTATGATTGTAACCTATATTTTATTCCATCCTATATGTCCAATGTTTAAGATATTTATATGCTGCATATGATTGAGGCCATTAATTATTTAGCTCACTTATCCAAATTAAGCCTACCCTTTCAATTACCTTTGTTAGCCACTTTGAGCCTTTAAATCCCATTTGTTCAATAATTTACC
>NC_029774.3:95517037-95517602 GCF_000817695.3 Arachis duranensis | reverse complement strand
TAATTCTGGGTAGCTAGGTACGAACTCCATAGTTATATAAAATATATAGGTTATGTTAGAGTTTGAGTTAATTAAAGATTCAATTTATAAGCTCACTTAACCATATATGTATCCTTACCCTTACCTTGACCCCGTTACAACCTTGAAAAGACCTCATGATGTTGCATTGGTATATTAAATGTTGTTGATTGATTAGAAAAAGAACAAAATTTAGGGAGAATGATTAGAGAAGGATAGAGTGATTACCCTATACACTGGAGAGATTAGAATATACATACATCATCAGTGAGGGTTCAATGCTTAAAATTCTATGTTCCCTGCTTTCATGAGCTACCTTCTTACATTTTTATCTATTCTTACTGTATGAGAATTGAATTAGTGGAGCTTGATTTGTAATTATTTTGAAGAGATTATTTATTATTGATCAAGTGGACAAGAATCATATAGTTGCATTCACATATATAGGTTGCATTGCATTAGGACATGAGGACATGCTAATGTTTAAGTGTGGGGAGGTTGATAAACCACTATTTTATGGTTTATAATGTGTTTAATTGTGTGGTTT
>NC_029774.3:95513216-95516908 GCF_000817695.3 Arachis duranensis | reverse complement strand
ACCGTGATCTGTGTGTTAAGTGTTTCAGGCATTATAGGGCATGAATGAATTGGAGATTGGAAAGGAAGTTTGCAAAAATGGAAGGAATACAAGAAATTAAGGAGATGACCAGCGAGAAGTGACGCGGCCACGTGGCTCACGCGACCGCGCGAAAGAGAGGACATCGCAGTGACGCGGCCGCATGGCTCACGCGACCGCGCGAAAGAGAGGACATCGCAGTGACGCAGCCGCATGGCTCACGCGACCACGCGGATTGGAAAAGCATAAGTGACGCGGAGGCATGGACGACACGCCCGCGTGGGAAAGCAAAACGCCGAATGACGCGTCCGCATGAATGACGCGACCGCATGGCGTGCACGATCTGCAAAATTTCAGAAGTCGCTGGCAAAGTTTCTGGGACGGATTTCAACCCAGTTTTTGGCCCAAAAACACAAACTAGAGCCAGGGAACATGCAGAAACAGAGAAGAACAATTCATTCCACATAATTTTTAGTTTTAGATCTGAATTGGCTCCTCCCCTAGGTTTTTATCACTTGACATTCATAATTAGGATTTTTGGAAGATTTTGCTTTTTAGCTTTTGAGAAGAGGCCACCTCCGATACTAGTCATTATACTTTGCTATTTACTTTTTACTTATTCTTCCATATCATTATTCTCTCTAAAGTTGACATTGGATTGTTTTCACAAGTTATTAATATAGAATAATATTTTTATTTAATCCCTTTTCATCTTTTATTTATCATGTCATCCTTTAATTCCTTTTTATATGTATGAGTTCTACATTCACAATGAGCGAGTAGTTTCCTAACTTGATGGGGAGTTGATTGAAAGGAACCCTTGAGTTGGGATGCTTGAAAGGATAATTATAATTGGGTTCGTTGTTGGAATGCCCTCTATTCACAGACACTAATCCTTTTCAATGAGTGGATTGGGACTTGTGAACAGAAACAGCATTCCAACGTGTTTGACTCTCCCTTACCTAGTAAGGGATAACTAAACAGAGCAACCTTCAATTATCAATTAATCTTGAGAGTACTTCAACAAGAATAGGGATTCCAACTAATCTACTCCCAGACAAGGCTTTTATTTAGAATTAATTAAATTCTCTATTTTAATTTCTTGTTTATCAACTCAACCATTTTTGAAAACACCTGATTGATAAAATAGCACATCTCTCTGCAACTCGTTGGGAGACGACCTGGGATTCATACTCCCAATATTTTAATTTTAATCTTTGTGACAACCCTTTTTAAATTGATACGCAGATTTTCGGCTGGTTAAGGACTGTACTTGCAACGTATTTCTATTAATAATTTCTTAACTTGCCAGTTTCCGCCACGTCAAATACCTTACGTGAGTAAGGGTCGATCCCACGGAGATTGTTGGCTTGAAGCAAGCTATGGTTATCTTATTATTCTTAGTCAGGATACCAATAGGGTTCTTCAGTTTCAATTGTAAAAAGTGAAAGGGCATAAAATAAGTAATTATTACACAGTAATGGAGAATATGTTGGGGTTTTGGAGATGCTTTGTCTTCTGAATCCCTGTAACATAATGCTTTCTCACTTTCAAACATGCAAGGCTCCTTCCATGGCAAGCTGTGTGTAGGGCGTCACCGTTATCAATGGCTACTTCCCATCCTCTTAGTGAAAATGGTCCAAATGCTCTGTCACAGCATGGCTAATCATTTGTCGGTTCTCGATCATGTCGGAATAGGATCTATTGATCCTTTTGTGTTTGTTATTACGCCTAACACTCGCGAGTTTGAAGCTAGTCACAGTCATCCAATCCTTGAATCCTACTCGGAATACCACAGACAAGGTTAAGACCTTCTGGATTCTCAAGGATGCTGCCAATGGATTCTAGCTTATACCACGAAGATTCTGATCAAGGAATCTAAGAGATACTCATTCAATCTAATGTAGAACAGAGGTGGTTGTCAGGCACACGTTCATGGGTTGAGAATGGTGATGAGTGTCACGGATTATCACCTTCTTCGTATTGAAGCGCGAATGAACATCTTAGATAGGAACAAGCGTGTTTGAATAGAAAACAGAAATAATTGCATTAATTCATTGAGACGCTGCAAAGCTCCTCACCCCCAACAGTGGAGTTTAGAGACTCATGCCATCAAAAAGTACAAAGTTTAGATCTAAAAATGTCATCAGGTACAAAATAAGTCTCTAAAAGTTGTTTAAATACTAAACCGGTAACCTAGGTTTACAGAAAATGAGTAAACTAAGATAGATGGTGCAGAAATCCACTTCTGGGGCCCACTTGGTGTGTGCTGGGGCTGAGACTTGAGCTTCTCACATGCCTGGGCTGTTTCTGGAGTTAAACGCCAGGTTGTAACCTATTTCTGGCGTTTAACTCCAACTTGCAACCTATTTCTGGCGCTGAACGCCAGAATGCAACATGGAACTGGCGTTAAACGCCTGTTTATGTCGTTTATCTTCGCGCAAAGTGTAGACTATTATATATTTCTAGAAAGCCCTAGATGTATACTTTTCAACCCAATTGAGAGCATGCCAATTGGACTCCTTTAGCTCCAAAAAATCCATTCTGAGTGCAGGGAGGTCAGAATTCAACAGCATCAGCAGTCCTTTTTCAGCCTGAGTCAGATTTTTGCTCAGCTCCCTCAATTTCAGCCAAAAATACCTGAAATCACAGAAAAATACACAAACTCATATTAAAGTCCAGAAATATGATTTTTGCCTAAAAACTAATAAAAATATACTAAAAACTAACTAAAACATACTAAAAACTACATGAAATTACCCCCAAAAAGCGTATAAAATATCCGCTCATCAGAACACCAAATTTAAACTGTTGCTTGTTGATGACAAGTCATCATATACCCATTTTTCAAGCTAATTTCACTTGCTTTGTTAGCATTTATGCACTTTCTTGCATCCTAAGTAAGTGATTTGGAGTGAAAATGCATAACTTCTCTAAATCAAGCAACCACCATGAAATTAATGTTAAATCATGAGGTTTAAGCTAATTTTAATTGAATTTTAATTGATTTATAAGCCTCTTGAATTTAGTGATACTTGGAGTGGTTGTTTTGGTTTATTATAGGTGAAGAAAAGAAAAGAAAAGGAAAAGCGTGGCCTAAGAAGTGTAACCCAAGGAAAGGAAAGTGTGGTCAAAGCAAGAGGAAGTGTGCCGCATGCAAGGGGGAGGCAAACATTGCCCTCCACAAGGGCACACTGCCCTCTAGGAGGGCAACATAAGGAAACCAAACAAGGAAGGCAACTCTGCCCTGCCCACTACAAGGGCAGAGCACAAAAGTGTGCCTTGGAACCAAGAAGGAAAGAACCTTGCCCTGCCCTCCACAAGGGCAGTATCGGGCCCTTCATGGAAGAAAATCAAAGGAAAAATGTCACCCATGCATGCCAAAAGACTCGAACACGGACCAAGGAAGAAGCAAAGAACTAAGGTTGAGTGCCGTGCCAAGAAACCAAAGAAATTAATTGAGAGTGTGTCCCAGCCGTGTTTCGAACACGGGACATCAAAGTGGAAACACTGCCCTGCCCTCCACGAGGGCAGGGCAGCATTTTGTTGGTGCACGGATCTGGCGCACCAAGGCTCAAAATCTGGCGCACCAAGCTCATTCCTGGCAGCACCAGCACGCACCAAGCTCAATCCTGGCAGCACCAAATTTTCCTGCCCTGCCCTCCGCGAGGGCA
>NC_029774.3:95509258-95511682 GCF_000817695.3 Arachis duranensis | reverse complement strand
ACCCCAGAAACAAGAAAAGCAGTGGATTACTTCTCAGATGGCCTACTCAAAGCAACAACAACTGCCCAAGGAATTGCAGACCTCAATGACAAAGGAGTCAACAACCAACATTCATTTGAGAAATCACAAAATACAATCTCAGGAAAAGAAGTGATGAATGGTGAAGGAGTGAATGTGTTCAAGGACTTAAACAGACAAATGCACCATCAACCACAGCAAAACATGGAGCTATCTGCTGCAGTGAATGCCAAATTTCCACCATGGAGACCCCATTCTTATCTGAGAATGAGGGAGTCTCAACATTTTCCACCATGGAGACCTCATTCTTATCTGAGAATGAGGGAGCCTCAACATCAAGAACAAGGAAGTTTCCACCAGGGCAATTCCATGACCACAACCAATCAACATCCCCCACCCACTAATACCACCCAAGGCCAATACTCACAACACAGACACTCCCAGACTCATCTCAACTGGAGAAGGAACGAGTACCAAAATCACAAACCAAGGGACTTCAATTATAACAACCCCAACTTCACAAACCAACAAAAACACCATTATATCAAAAACAAACATCACATGCCACCATTACACCCACCCTTCCAACCTTTAACATCTCATAACCAACCAATCTCACAAGACTCTCGGAGAATCACAAACTTGGAGATCCTAATAGAGAGAATGATGAAACACCAAGAAGAAACAACAAGGAACCAAGAGATGTTAATCAAAGGAATTGAAGAGCAGATAGCTCAACTGGCGAAGTATTTTACAGAAATGGGTGAGAAGAAGGCAAATACTTTCACCAGAGCCATTGAAGACAAAATGATTAACAACGAAGATGCTACAAAGAAGGAAGGATGGAAAAGGATTATGGAGGACAATGAGAAAATACTGGACAAAGGAAGTACCAGCCAAGAAGAACACAACAAGGAATTCTTTCAACCTTTCAAGGAGAAACAAACGATAGAACTAAAGAAAAACAGAAAGCCCCCACTGGAAAATTTTCACCAGGGGATCGAGTGATGATCAATATTCAAACCTTGAAGGTGTCCCCACAGTTGTCTGAGCACCACTACATTGTGACTAAGATCCTTCCACAAGAATCTATAGAGGTCATCAAAGAGGAAACCGGAAGGAAGTTCACAGTAAAGAAAGACAAGCTGAGGCACTGTGATTCCCAACCTCCATGATCAGCAGAACAGAAGATGTCAAGCTAGTGACAATAAAAGAGCGCTTGTTGGGAGGCAACCCAACCTAAGGTAGTTTTCTTTTTCATAGCTTTTTCAATAAAAATGTTGACTAATTGGTATGCATTGCAAGGAGCTAAGTTTGGTGTTACACACCAAAACAATTTGAGGGAGAATGAAAACTTCTAAGTTTGGTGTTCCACCAAAAATATCATTTAAAAACACATTCTCCCCTCTTGCATTAGCTCCAAGCAATCAAACACATTATTCAACTGTTGAATTGTTTTCTAGCTTTAATTTCATTAACCTTTAGCAAGGATACATGGTTTCAAATATGGTTGACTTGTTGCATCTGAGGCAGTGGCAAACAATTAAGTTTGGTGTCCCTACACCAAAAATCAATCCTAGAACCACACTCAGTTTATACATACTAACCATATAATTAAGGGCTTGAGAAGCAAGCAACTTTGAGGATTATGCAGGACATGAGTAAACAATTGAAGACACTATGCATCTTAACTCAAAGAAAACACAACAGAAGGAAGAATCAAAGGGCTGCAACTTCAAAGGTTGTATCTGAACTTAATCCTTGCTGCTGTGTATTGTTTCGAACATAGGAACCGTTGTATGTTTTGCTAAAATGTTTATCTAGTTGCAAGTAAAATTGTTTGTTAGAAAAATGCTAAATCTGCATAATGCTTGTTATCCATCACTTAGCTTGAAAATTGTTTTGTTTCCCATATGCTTAAATAAAAGAGTTTGGTTTGAATTGAAAAGTAAAATATCCAATGTTGCATAAGTATGAATGGAAGTTGGTGGTGGTATATATGTGTTTGATTAAATGCATAACTCATGAAATAATTGTTGCATAATATCATTCTCATCCAATTGTGAGTTAGCTTGCTGTTACAAAGACTCTTATCAATAATGAAAAAGCCCTTGGTAACAAAAACAGAAAGAAAAGGGAAAGAAAAAGCCAAAGTGGCAAGAAAAACAAAGAATAAAGGTTGGACACCAATAGCTTGAACCTTAGGACATATGCCTGTGGTGTTCTTGTACTAAGATATGCTTGGATGAGTAAATTCTAAGGGGTATTTTAAAACCCGGTCACTTAGATCAACTGATTTGGGATGGCCAATTGAAAATCCACAATAAAGAGCAACTTAGATACAGAACATTTAGCTATCCAAAGAGATGCTGGGCATCAATGATCCTAGGAAGAATTAATGAGCCA
>NC_029774.3:95503435-95507312 GCF_000817695.3 Arachis duranensis | reverse complement strand
TTCTTTAATTTTCTGTCAATTGCTTTGTGAACTTGGATCTGGGAAGGCAAATAGAGATCTAGGCTCTGCTACCTAGTCTCTTGAGACCTGAGACCACAATTTACTTTTGGTTCTTCTGTGAACCTGCTGCACTTTAATTTCACTTTCTGTTGAATTTCAGTTTATACCAATTCATCCTCTACTCTTATTGATTGTTGCAATTTACTTTCTCTTTGTTTAGATTCTACAATCCTAGTCCTCAATTCCCTTTTACATTCAAGCAATTTATATTTCTTGCCATTTAAGCTACTGCAATTTACATTTCTTGCACTTTAAGTTTCATTCATTTACTTTCTTGTTCTTTAAGATTCAGTCTATTTTACTTTCCTGTTCTTTAATTTACTGCAATTTCCCCTCTCCCTTTACATTTACTATCATTTACTTCCTGTTAAACACAAATCACTCAACCAATACTTGATTCGCTTGACTAAACCAACCACTAAACTAAAATTGCTCAATCCTTCAATCCCTGTGGGATCGACCTCACTCATGTGAGTTATTATTACTTGATGCGACCCGGTATCTAAGTGAGTTATTATTACTTGATGCGACCCGGTACACTTGCCGGTGAGTTTTGTGTTGGATCATTTTCCACACATCAAGTTTTTGGCGCCGTTGCCGGGGATTGAAAGAGATTGACAATGATTAAGTGAAGTGGAGGTCTAGATCAAGCACTTTTTCTTTATCTTTTTACTAACATACTAACTGTTTGAGAAATTGCCTCTATCAATTCGCTAACAGTTTATTCTAACTAACTTCATTTAGTCCTCAAGTGTGCTGCCGTTTATTCCTCCTGTTTGATCGCATGCCACAGGAAATCAAGTTTCTACAAACAAGGAGTATCATGACATGAAGCCACCACTCATTACACTCATCAAGAACAATTGTTCTTATGATGGAAATCCATCGGAGGATCCTCAACAGCACATATCTACTTTCCTGAGAACTTGTAATGCGGTCAAAACTGATGGTCCAGATCAGGACACTTACAAGATCCTGTTTTCAAACTGATGGTCCAGATCATGACACTTACAAGATCCTGTTATTCCCTTTCTCATTAAAGGGTGAAGCTGCACAATGGTTTGAGACTTTTCCCCAAGGAAGTATCACTAGTTGGGATGATTTGGTCACCAAATTTCTGGCCAAATTCACCTCATCCAAGCAGATCATCCAGCTGAAAGAGGAGGAACATCTATTCACACAAGGAGACGAAGAACCACTCTTTAAGGCCTGGGAAAGATACAAGAAAGCAACTGATAAAGTGGGCTTCCGAGCTTTCTATGAAGGATTGACCCCAGAAACAAGAAAAGCAGTGGATTACTTCTCAGATGGCCTACTCAAAGCAACAACAACTGCCCAAGGAATTACAGACCTCAATGACAAAGGAGTCAACAACCAACATTCATTTGAGAAATCACAAAATGCAATCTCAGGAAAAGAAGTGATGAATGGTGAAGGAGTGAATGTGTTCAAGGACTTAAACAGACAAATGCACCATCAACCACAGCAAAACATGGAGCTGTCTGCTGCAGTGAATGCCAAATTTCCACCATGGAGACCCCATTCTTATCTGAGAATGAGGGAGTCTCAACATCAAGAACAAGGAAGCTTCAACCAGGGCAAATCCATGACCACAAACAACCAATATCACTCACCCACTAATACCAATCAAAGCCAATACTCACAAAACAGACACTTCCAGACTCATTCCAACTGGAGAAGGACCGAGTACCAAAATCACAAACCAAGGGACTTCAATTATAACAACCCCAACTTCACAAACCAACAAAAACATCATTACATCAATAACAATCATCACATTCCACCATTACACCCACCCTTCCAACCCTTAACATCTCATAACCAACCAATCTCACAAGACTCTCGGAGAATCACAAACTTGGAGATCCTAATAGAGAGAATGATGAAACACCAAGAAGAAACAACAAGGAACCAAGAGATGTTAATCAAAGGAATTGAAGAGCAGATAGCTCAACTGGCGAAGTATTTTGCAGAAATGGGTGAGAAGAAGGCAAATACTTTCACCAGAGCCATTGAAGACAAACTGGCTAACAATGAAGATGCTACAAAGAAGGAAGGATGGAAAAGGATCATGGAGGACAACGAGAAAACACTGGATAAAGGATGTACCAGCCAAGAAGAACACAACAGGGAATTTTTTCAAGGAGAAACAGAGGATAGAACTAAAGAAAAACAGAAAGCCCCCACTGGAAAATTTTCACCAGGGGATCGAGTGATGATCAATATTCAAACCATGAAGGTGTCCCCACAGTTGCCTGAGCACTACATTGTGACTAAGATCCTTCCACAAGAATTTATAGAGGTCATCAAAGAGGAAACCGGAAGGAAGTTCACAGTAAAGAAAGACAAGCTAAGGCATTGTGATTTTCAACCTCCATGATCAGCAGAACAGAAGATGTCAAGCTAGTGACAATAAAAGAGCGCTTGTTGGGAGGCAACCCAACCTAAGGTAGTTTTCTTTTTCATAGCTTTTTCAATAATAATGTTGACTAATTGGTATGCATTGCAAGGAGCTAAGTTTGGTGTTACACACCAAAACAATTTGAGGGAGAATGAAAACTTCTAAGTTTGGTGTTCCACCAAAATATCATTTAAAAACACACTCTCACCTCTTGCATAATTCTAGCTCCAAGCAATCAAACACATTATTCAACTGTTGAATTGTTTTCTAGCTTTAATTTCATTAACCTTTAGCAAGGATACATGGTTTCAAATATGGTTGACTTGTTGCATCTGAGGCAGTGGCAAACAATTAAGTTTAGTGTCCTTACACCAAAAATCAATCCTGGAACCACACTCAGTTTATGCATACTAACCATATAATTAAGGGCTTGAGAAGCAAGCAACTTTGAGGATTATGCAGGACATGAGTCAACAATTGAAGATACTATGCATCTTAACTCAAAGAAAACACAACAGAAGGAAGAATCAAAGGGCTGCAACTTCAAAGGTTGTATCTGAACTTAATCCTTGCTGCTGTGTATTGTTTCGAACATAGGAACCGTTGTATGTTTTGCTAAAATGTTTATCTAGTTGCAAGTGAAATTGTTTGTTAGAAAAATGCTAAATCTGCATAATGCTTGTTATCCATCACTTAGCTTGAAAATTGTTTTGTTTCCCATATGCTTAAATAAAAGAGTTTGGTTTGAATTGAAAAGTGAAATATCCAATGTTGCATAAGTATGAATGGAAGTTGGTGGTGGTATATGTGTTTGATTAAATGCATAACTCATGAAATAATTGTTGCATAATATCATTCTCATTCAATTGTGAGTTAGCTTGCTGTTACAAAGACTCTTATCAATAATGAAAAAGCCCTTGGTAACAAAAACAGAAAGAAAAGGGAAAGAAAAAGCCAAAGTGGCAAGAAAAACAAAGAATAAAGGTTGGACACCAATAGCTTGAACCTTAGGACATATGCCTGTGGTGTTCTTGTACTAAGATATGCTTGGATGAGTAAATTCTAAGGGGTATTTTAAAACCCGGCCACTTAGATCAACTGATTTGGGATGGCCAATTGAAAATCCACAATAAAGAGCAACTTAGATACAGAACATTTAGTTATCCAAAGAGATGCTGGGCATCAATGATCCTAGGAAGAATTAGTGAGCCATGTGTCTGTGGTGGAAAGATGTTGAGTAAAAAAAAAAAAAATAAAGCCAAAGGCTACTACTGCAACATTTGACACCAAACCTCCAAAAAAAAAAATAATAAGCTTGTAAGCATTGTAAGCCAAGAAAAGTTAGCAAGGGAAGAATCAAAGAGTGAGTCTTATAACAGCAAGTTTAGCAAACCT
>NC_029774.3:95492774-95501506 GCF_000817695.3 Arachis duranensis | reverse complement strand
TTTTGCCTAAAAAATAATAAAAATATACTAAAAACTTACTAAAACATACTAAAATCTACATGAAATTACCCCCAAAAAGCGTATAGAATATCCGCTCTTCACAACACCAAACTTAAACTGTTGCTTGTCCTCAAGCAACTAGATAAATAAAATAGGATAAAAAGAAATCAAGAAACAATAGCATCTCAGAGTTTTAAGTGAAGCTCAGATTCTAATTAGATGAGCGGGACTAGTAGCTTTTTGCTTCCGAACAGTTTTGGCATCTCACTTTATCCTTTGAAATTCAGAATGATTGGCATCCATAGGAACTCAGACTTCAAATAGTATTATTGATTCTCCTAGTTTAGTATGTTGATTCTTGAACACAGCTACTTTATGAGTCTTGGCTGTGGCCCTAAGAACTTTGTTTTCCAGCATTACCACCGGATACATAAATGCCACAGACACATAATTGGGTGAAACTTTTCAGATTGTGACTTAGCTTTGCTCAAGTCCCCAATTAGAGGTGTCCAGAGTTCTTAAGCACACTCTTTTACTATGGATCACAACTTTAACCACTCAGTCTCAACCTTTTCACTTGGACCTGCATGCCACAAGCACATGGTTAGGGACAGCTTGATCTAGTCGCTTAGGCCTGGATTTACTTCCTTGGGACCTCCTATCCATCGATGCTCAAAGCCTTGGATCCTTTTCACCCTTGCCTTTTGGTTTAAAGGGCTATTGGCTTTTTCTACCTCTTTTACTTTTTTTTGTACTGCTTTTTCTTCCTTCAAGAATCAATTTCATGATTTTTCAGATCAGCAATAATATTTTCTTGCTCATCATTCTTTCAGGAGCCAACAATTTTAACATTCATAAAATTCAATATAAAAAATATGCACTGTTCAAGCATTCATTCAGAAGACAAAAAGTATTGCCACCACATATAAATAATTAGAATTTTCCTTATTAAAAAAACTTGAAAAAATATTGCCTCTTTATTCTAGAAATCTACTATTTTATTTATGTTTGATGATGATGAGAAAAATAAATTATAGCTTAATTGGAGATAAAATCAAAATAGATATACTAATTACTACTACTAATATATAATTTCTAAGGTAAATTCCTAATAAGAACAATTATCACAGAGTTAAGGCTAAGATTTGGACTCAACAACCTTTATTTTGGGAAATAGATGTTCCTCTAGTCTGTGGGGTGCTTGGTCCTTCAAGGGATAGCTTTTGACGCTTCAGTTCCTTCAAGTCACGCCTTTGCTCTTCTTGTTCCCCAAGCAGTTTGCAAAGCATGCTATTTTGATTATTCTGTTCTTCCTTTATTTGGTCTATAGCTTCTTGCAACTTGGCAACAGATGCTTCAAGACGCTCCCAGTATTCAATTTGAGGGATTTCTGGGAGGAACTCCTGTGCTTTCCTCTTGATAGGGTCGTTCTGCACTTGTTGTCCTTCCATTGACTTTTTGGTGATCGGTCGCTCAACTGAGATATACTCAGTTACTCCCATCTTCACCCCAGCATCTTTACATAGCATAGAGATTAAGCTTGGATAAGCCAATTTGGCATCTTTGGAGTTCTTGTTTGCAATTATGTAGGGTTCACACGAAATCAGCTGATGAACTTCCACTTCTTTTCCCAACATAATGTAATGGATCATTACTACTCTTTTAATGGTGACTTCAGAGCGGTTGCTAGTGGGCAGTATAGAATGCCCAATGAAGTCCAGCCAGCCTCTAGCGACTGGTTTGAGATCTTCTCTCTTGAGTTGATTTGAGACGCCCTTTGTGCTGGTCATCCACTTGGTTCCAGGGAGGCATATGTCCTCTAGAATCTTGTCCAAGCCCTTATTTGTTCTCATCATTCTCCTATTAAAGGAGTCTGGATTATCTTTCAGCTGAGGTAGCTTAAAAATCTCCCTGATTTTGTTAGGATGGATGTGAACAATCTTTCCTCTGACCAAGGTCCGATAGTCATAGAGGGTATTTTCAGATATTCTCTGCTTGTCTGTTTGCCACAGATTAGAGTAGAATTCATGAACCATGTTTCTTCCCACCTTTGTTTCAGGATTAGCTAGGATTTCCCAGCTCCTGTTTCAAATTTGCTCTTGGATCTCCGGATATTCATCTTCTTTCATATCGAAGTTGACTTCCGGGATCACTGTTCTTAGACCCATTATTTTGTAGTAATGGTCTGAATGTTCTTTGGTTAAGAACTTCCCTTGATTCCAAAGTGGTTTCGGAATATTCTCTTTCTTGCCTCTTGGAGTGGTTTGCTTTCCCTTAGGAGCCATGATCTTAGTGGGTATGGCTTAGTGATCATGGATAAACACACCAAACTTAGAGGTTTGCTTGTCTTCAAGCAAAAGAAAGGAAAGGAGAGGGATAGAAGGAGAGCTAATGTCGAATGGTGGATGAGAGGAGGGAAGCCGAATGTGGATTTAAAGGGAGGGGTGGGTTTTCAAAAATTTTGAAAAAAGATAACATAGAAGATATGGTTTGTAAAAGATAAGTATGATAGGAAAAAGATATAATTTAAAATTAAAAAGTTATGAAAGATATTTGAAAAAGATAAATCTAAATTTTGAGAAGAAATTATGATGAGTTTGAAAAGAATTTAAAAAGATTTGAAAAGAAGTTGAAGAGGATTAGAAAAAAAATTTGTGTTTATGAATTAAGATACATTTGATATCTTTGAAAAGGAATTTTAGAAATTAGGATTAAAAATTTTTGGAATTGAAGTTTGAAAGATGGGAGTTTGTAACATGTTTATGCCAGAAATCATGAATTGAAACATGAAAAATGGAAAAGATTTGAGTTGAAAACGAATTCACCTCCTCCCCACAATCCTGGCGTTAAACGCCCAAACGCTGCATGTTTTAGGTGTTTAACGCCCATCTGTAGGTTCTCCTGGGCGTTTAACGCCCAGCTATTGCTTCTGGCTGGAGTTAAACGCCAGGAATTCCTTTGTCACTGGGCATTTTTCTGAACGCCCAGGATGCTGTAAATCTGGCGTTCAATGCCCAGAAAGTGCTTCTTTTTGGCATTTAACGCTCAGAAGATGCTTCTTTTTGGCGTTTAACGCCCAGATGACTATCTCTACTGGCGTTGAACGCCTAGTAGATGCTTTTTTTGGGCGTTGAACGCCCAAAACAGCTCTTACTGGCTTTTTTATACCAGTGAGCTTCTTTTTGCTGTTTTATCCTCTGAATCCTTCTGTGACTCTGTGAACTCATGCAATTGCCATTTTACCTTGAAGAAAATTAATATGAACCTATAAAAATCAATTAATTGAAAAATAAGCTTTCTTAATGGCTGGGTTGCCTCCCAGCAAGCGCTTCATTATTATCTTTAGCTGGACTATTACTGAGCTTTTAATTAAGTCTCAATCTTGAGCATTCTTGCTCAAAATTGCTTTCAAGATAATGTTTGACTCTCTATCCATTAACAATGAACTTTTTGTTAGAATCATTATCCTGAAGCTCTACGTAACCATATGGTGACACACTTGTAATCACATATGGTCCTCTCCACCGGGATTTCAATTTTCCGGGGAATAATCTGAGCCTAGAATTAAACAGTAGAACTTTCTGCCCTGGCTCAAAGACTCTGGATGACAGCTTCTTGTCATGCCATCTTTTTGCTTTCTCTTTGTAAATTTTTGTATTTTCGAAAGCATTGAGTCTGAATTCCTCTAGCTCATTTAATTGGAGTAATCGTTTTTCTCCAGCTAATTTGGCATCAAGGTTTAGGAATCTGGTTGCCCAGTAGGCCTTATATTCTAGTTCCATTGGCAAGTGACTGGCTTTTCTATACACAAGCTGGTATGGAGAGGTCCCTATAGGGGTTTTGAATGCTGTTCTGTATGCCCATAGAGCATCATCCAAGCTTCTTGCCCAATCCCTTCTACGGTTAATCACAGTCCATTCCAAGATTCTTTTAAGTTCTCTATTAGAGATTTCACCTTGCCCATTTGTCTGTGGATGATATGGAGTGGCCACCTTGTGGCTAACTCCATATCGAACCAAAGCAGAGTAAAGCTGTTTATTACAAAAATGAGTGCCCCATCACTGATTAGTACTCTAGGGATACCAAATCTGCTGAAGATGTGTTTCTGGAGGAATTTTAGCACCGTCTTAGTATCATTAGTGGGTGTTGCAATAGCTTTGCCCATTTGGATACATAATCCACTGCCACCAGAATATAAGTGTTTGAGTATGATGGTGGGAAAGGCCCCATGAAGTCAATACCCCATACATCAAACAACTCAATCTCCAAGATCCCTTGTTGAGGCATGGAATAACTATGAGGCAGATTACCAGATCCTTGGCAACAGTCACAATTAAGTACAAACACTCGGGAGTCTTTATAGAGAGTAGGCCAGTAGAAGCCACATTGGAGGACTCTTGTGGCTGTTCGCTCACTTCCAAAATGTCCTCCATACTGTGATCCATGGCAGTGCTAGAGGATCTTATGTGCTTCTTCTTTAGGCACACATCTACGGATTACTCCGTCTGCACATCTCTTGAAGAGATATGGTTCATCCCAAAGATAGTACTTTGCATCCGTGATCAATTTCTTTGATTGCTACCTACTGTACTCTTTGGGTATGAATCTCACTGCCTTGTAGTTTGCAATGTCTGCAAACCATGGCACTTCCTGGATGGCAAAGAGTTGCTCATCCGGAAAGTTTTCAGAAATCTCAGTAAGAAGGAGGGACGCCCCTTCTACTGGTTCTATTCGGGACAGGTGATATGCTACTTGGTTCTCTGTCCCTTTTCTGTCTCTTATTTCTATATCAAACTCTTGCAGAAGCAACACCCATCTGATGAGTCTGGGTTTTGAATCCTGCTTTGTGAGTAGATATTTAAGAACAGCATGGTCAGTGTACACAATCACTTTTGATCCTACTAAATAAGATCTGAACTTGTCAATGGCGTAAACCACTGCAAGTAACTCTTTTTATGTGGTTGTGTAGTTCTTCTGTGCGTCATTTAAAACACGACTGGCATAGTAAATGACGTGCAGAAGCTTGTCGTGCCTTTGTCCCAACACTGCACCAATGGCATGGTCACTGGCATCACACATCAGTTCAAATGGTAATGTCCAGTCTGGTACAGAGATGACTAGTGCTGTGACCAGCTTAGCTTTCAGAGTCTCAAACACCTGCAGACACTCCTTATCAAAGATAAATGGCATGTCAGCAGTTAGCAGATTACTCAGAGGTTTGGCGATTTTTGAAAAATCTTTTATAAACCTCCTATAGAATCCTGCATGCCCCATAAAGCTTCTGATTGCCTTAACATTGGCAGGCGGTGGTAATTTCTCAATTACCTCTAACTTAGCTTGATCCACTTCTATTCCCTTGTTCGAAATTTTGTGCCCAAGGACAATTCCTTCAGTCACCATAAAGTGACATTTTTCCCAGTTTAAAACCAGGTTAGTCTCTTGGCACCTCTTTAGAACAAGTGCTAGATGGTCAAGACAGGAGCTGAATGAGTCTTCAAACACTGAAAAGTCATCCATGAAGACTTCCAGAAATTTTTCCACCATATCAGAGAAAATAGAGAGCATGCACCTTTGAAAGGTTGCAGGTGCATTGCACAGGCCAAATGGTATCCTTCTGTATGCAAATACTCCGGATGGACATGTGAATGCTGTTTTCTCTTTATCTTGGGGATCTACTACAATTTTATTATAACCTGAATATCCATCCAAGAAGCAGTAGTATTCATGACCTGCTAGTCTTTCTAGCATTTGGTCTATGAATGGTAAAGGAAAATGATCCTTTCTGGTAGCTGTATTGAGCCTTCTATAATCAATACACATACGCCACCATGTAACTGTTCTTGTAGGAACCAGTTCATTTGTTTCATTATGAACCACTATCATACCACCCTTCTTAGGGACAACTTGGACAGGGCTTACCCAGGGGCTATCAGAAATAGGATAAATGATCCTAGCCTCTAGTAATTTAGTGGCCTCCTTCTGCACCACTTCCTTCATGGCTGGATTTAGCCGCCTTTGTGGTTGAACTGCTGGCTTAGCGTCTCTTTCCAATAGGATCTTGTGCATGCATCTGGCTGGGCTAATGCCCTTAAGATCACTGATGGACCACCAAAGAGCTGTCTTGTGTGTCCTTAGCACTTGAATTAGTGCTTCCTCTTCCTGTGGCTCTAAGGTAGAGCTTATGATTACAGGAAAGGTATCACCTTCTCCCAGAAATGCATATTTTAGGGATGGTGGTAATGGTTTGAGCTCGGGTTTGGGAGGTTTCCCCTCTTCCCGAGGGATTTTCAGAGGTTCTGTTATTCTCTCTAGTTCTTCCAGATCAGGCTGAGCATCTTTAAAGATATCCTCTAGCTCTGATTCGAGACTCTCAGTCATATTGACCTCTTTTACCAGAGAGTCAATAATATCAATGCTCATGCAGTCGTTTGGGGTGTCTGGATGCTGCATAGCTTTGACAACATTCAACTTAAACTCGTCCTCATTGACTCTCAGGGTCACTTCCCCTTTTTGGACGTCTGATAAACCCATATTTTATGATATAATTTGTGCTGAATTTAAGTGTTTTATTCAATCCTTCACCCACTTATGCATGTGAAATTGCATGGTTTTACCTTCCCTTCCTTATTTGAGATGTATGTGAAAAACATGTTTTCTAGGCATTAAAAGTATTAATTTTAATTATCTTTTATTGCCATTCGATGCCGTGATTCGTGTGTTGAGTAATTTCAGATCTTCTAAGGCAGGAATGACTTAAAGGATAAAAAGGAAATATACAAAAATGGAAGAAAAGCATAAAATGGAGTTTTTGAAGAAACGGACAGTGACGCATCCGCATGGACGACGCGGACGCGTGGTTTGCACAAAAAGGGATCGACGCGACCGCATAAACAACGCGGCCGCGTGCTAGCGCGAAATGGCAATGACGCGATTGCATGATTGACGCGATCGCGTGCCACAAGCGAAACGCATATGACGCGGACGCATGACTGAAGCGACCGTGTGACACGAAAAACTCCAGATGACGCGACCGCGTGACCCACACGGACGCGTGAGAGAAGCCACACACCAGAAATTACAGAAAGCGATCCCAGCGATCTCTGAAGCCCTTTTTGGCCCAAATCCAAGTCCAGAAAGCATAGACCAGAGGTTATGAAGTGGAGGAATGCATCTGAAAGAAGAGAGCTGGTCAATTAGTTACTTTTCATAGTTTAGATGTAGTTTTAGTGAGAGAGGTTCTCTCCTCTCTCTTAGGATTTAGGATTAGGATTCCTCTTAAAGGATTTAGGATTTCAACTTTTCATCAGGTTCAATATTTCTTTTACTTTATATTTCTCTTCTACCTTGAGATACTTAATGCTTTTATTTATGTTTGATTTATGTTTCTCAATTGGCTTAAGAATATTTCCCATGTTAGATTTGCCTGTTTTGAATGAATGTTATTTGAGGTATTCCAGATATTTATGATTCTTATTTAGGTTTTTATATTATTGGCTTTAATTGATTAACTGGAAGCTCTTGAGTTATCAACTATTCAGGATTGATTGTTATGTCGGCTGATTAACTGGAATTCCACTAACTCTAGTCTTTCCTTAGGAGTTGGCTAGTACTTGGAAAATCTAACCAATTGGTTCACTTGACTTTTCCTTGCTTACGCAAAGGTTAACTAAGTGGGATTAACTTCCATTCTCATAGGAGTAACTAGATAGGATTTCCGAATTTTCATATCTTGCCAAGAGTTTATTTTATAGTTAATTATTTATTTTATTTGTCATTTAATTTACTTGTTCCTCACTTTCAAAACCCCAATTTACAAAACCCATAACCAATAATATGAACATACCTCCCTGCAATTCCTTGAGAAGACGACCCAAGGTTTGAATACTCGGTTATCAATTTTAAAGGGTTTGTTACTTGTGACAACCAAAACGTTTGTACGAAGGGATTTCTGTTGGTTCAGAATCTATACTTACAACGCGACTTTATAAAATTCTTTACTAGCAAAAATCCTAACGTCAACGTCAATGAGAGTTCGTCCAGTTGCTACGAAGGGTCTTCCTAGAATGAGAGTTGCACTCTTGTGCTCCTCCATTTCCAGCACCACAAAGTCAGTGGGAAAGGCAAATGGCCCAACCTTGACAATCATGTCTTCAATCATGCCTGATGGGTATTTAATGGAGCCATCAGCAAGTTGGAGACATATCCGGGTTGGTTTGACTACTTCAGTCAAACCAAGCTTTCTGATAGTAGATGAAGGTATTAGGTTGATACTTGCCCAAAGGTCACATAGAGCTTGCTTGGTGATGAGCGGATAATTTGTATGCTTTTTGGCATTGTTTTAAGTATGTTTTTAGTATGATTTAGTTAGTTTTTAGTATATTTTTATTAGTTTTTAGTTAAAATTCACTTTTCTGGACTTTACTATGAGTTTGTGTGTTTTTCTGTGATTTCAGGTATTTTCTGGCTGAAATTGAGGGTCCTGAGCAAAAATCTGATTCCGAGACCAAAAAGGACTGCAGATGCTGTTGGATTCTAACCTCCCTGCACTCGAAGCGGATTTTCTGGAGCTACAGAAGCCCAATTGGCGCGCTCTCAACGGCGTTGGAAAGTAGACATCCTGGGCTTTCCAGCAATATATAATAGTCCATACTTTGCTCAAGATTTGATGGCCCAAACCGGCGCTCAAAGTCACCTACAGAAATTCCAGCGTTAAACGCCGGAACTGGCACAAG
>NC_029774.3:95489020-95489415 GCF_000817695.3 Arachis duranensis | reverse complement strand
AAGGGAGGCATGACAGTGGTTCATAATGAAAAGAATGAACTAGTTCCTACAAGAACAGTTACAGGGTGGCGTATGTGTATTGACTACAGAAGGCTCAATACAGCCACCAGAAAGGATCATTTTCCTTTACCATTCATAGACCAAATGCTAGAAAGACTAGCTGGTCATGACTATTACTACTTTTTGGATGGCTATTCAGGCTACAACCAAATTACAGTAGATCCTCAGGACCAAGAGAAAACAGCATTCACTTGTTCTTCTGGCGTGTTTGCCTATAGGAGGATGCCTTTTGGTCTGTGCAATGCACCTGCAAGCTTTCAGAGGTGCATGCTCTCTATCTTCTCAGATATGGTAGAGAAATTTCTGGAAGTCTTCATGGATGACTTTTCAGTATA
>NC_029774.3:95483449-95484219 GCF_000817695.3 Arachis duranensis | reverse complement strand
TGTATTTTTTTATTAGTTTTTAGTTAAAATTCACTTTTCTGGACTTTACTATGAGTTTGTGTGTTTTTCTGTGATTTCAGGTATTTTCTGGCTGAAATTGAGGGTCCTGAGCAAAAATCTGATTCCGAGACCAAAAAGGACTGCAGATGCTGTTGGATTCTAACCTCCCTGCACTCGAAGCGGAGTTTCTGGAGCTACAGAAGCCCAATTGGCGCGCTCTCAATGGCGTTGGAAAGTAGACATCCTGGGCTTTCCAGCAATATATAATAGTCCATACTTTGCCCAAGATTTGATGGCCCAAACCGGCGCTCAAAGTATCCCTCATAAATTCCAGTGTTAAACGCCGGAACTGGCATAAAATTTGGAGTTAAACGCCCAAACTGGCATGAGAACTGGCGTTTAACTCCAGAAAGGGTCTCTACACGAAATTCCTTCATTGCTCAGCCCAAGCACACACCAAGTGGGCCCGGAAGTGGATTTTTCTGTCATTTACTCATTTCTGTAAACCTTAGGACACTAGTTTACTATTTATAGGATCTTTTGACATTGTATCAGTACGCTAGGCAACCTTTTGATGACCTTATGACATTTTTACATGTTTTCTTCCACAGCATGAGTCTCTAAACCCCATGGTTGGGGGTGAGGAGCTCTGCTGTGTCTTGATGGATTAATGCAATTACTACTGTTTCTCATTCAATCATGCTTGCTTCCATTCCAAGATAATACTTGTTCTCAATCCGGACGAATGTGATGATCCGTGACAATCATCA
>NC_029774.3:95458139-95482904 GCF_000817695.3 Arachis duranensis | reverse complement strand
CTTGGTACAAGTACCCTCTAATGTGCATGGTATCATAAAGCTTCCAGGATCTTTAAGCTTTTCTAGGAAGCTTTTCAGAATGACTGCATTGCATTCTTCAGTGAGAAAAACTTTTTCAGTTTCTCTCCAGTCCTTCTTATGACTTAAGATTTCTTTCATGAACTTAGCATAAGAGGGTATTTGCTCAAGTGCCTCTGCAAACGGAATCTTTATTTCAAGAGTCCTGAGATAGTCTACAAAGCGGGCAAACTGCTTATCCTATTCCGCTTGGCGGAGTTTCTGAGGATAAGGCATTTTGGCTTTGTATTCCTCAACCTTAGTTGCTGTAGGTTTATTGCCTACAAATGTGGGTTGAAAAGCCTTTTTAGAGGGGTTGCTATCAGCACTTGTATGTGTCTGATCCCCCACTGGCATTTGAATGCCAGGGGTGGAAGCTGGAGTGGTATTAGACGCCAACTCCTTACCTGTTTCTAGCATCTGAACGCCAGAACTGAGCTTCTTTTGGGCGTTCAATGCCAATTTCTTGCCTGTTTCTGGTGTTTGAACGCCTGAACTGAGCATGGCTTGGGCGTTCAATGCCAACCCTTCACCCTTTTCTGGTGTTTGAACGCCATAATTATTCCTCTCTGGGCTCTTACTATCCTCAGAGAGATTTTGGGTAGCAGTTTGTTCATTTCTTGGCTTCCTGCTGCCTTAAAGTGAGGTATTTAATGTTTTTCCACTTCTTAATTGAACCGTTTGGCACTCTTCTATTATTTGTTTTCATAACTGCTGTTCTGTTTGCTTCAATTGCACTTCCATATTCATATTAGCCATCCTTGTTTCTTGTAATATCTCCTTGATTTCGGCTAACTGTTTTGTTAGAAAATCTAATTTCTTATTGAATTCAGTAACTTGTTCTGCAGGACTGAGTTCAGCAGTTACTGTTTTAGCTTTTTCTTTCATGGAAGACTCATTACTTAAGTACAGATGCTGATTTCTGGCAACTGTATCAATGAGCTCTTGAGCCTCTTCAATTGTCTTTCTCATGTGTATAGATCCACCAGCTGAGTGGTCTAGAAAAATCTGAGCTTTTTCTGTAAGCCCATAATAGAAGATGTCTAATTGCACCCACTCTGAAAATATTTCAGAGGGGCATTTCCTTAGCATCTCTCTGTATCTCTCCCAGGAATCATAAAGGGATTCATTATCTCCTTGTTTAAACCCTTGGATGCTCAGCCTTAGTTGTGTCATCCGTTTTGGAGGGAAGTATTGATTTAGGAATTTTTCTGACAGCTGTTTCCATGTCCTTATGCTAGCCTTAGGTTGGTTATTTAACCACCTCTTAGCTTGGTCTTTTAAAGAAAATGAAAACAGTAATAATCTGTAGACATCCTGATATACTTCCTTATCATGCACTGTATCAGCAATTTGTAAAAACTGTGCCAAAAACTCTGTAGGTTCTTCCTGTGGAAGACCGGAATACTGGCAACTTTGCTGCACCATAATAATGAGCTGAGGATTCAACTCAAAGCTACTGACTCCAATGGAGGGTATACAGATACTACTCCCATATGAAGTAGTAGAGGGGTTAGCATATGACCTCGGAGTCCTTCTGGACTGTTCATTTCCACTTAGTTCCATAATAGAGAATGGGAGATTACGTGGATTTATTTTATTTATTTTATTATATAAGAAAAATAATTTTCGAAATAACAAAATAAAATAAAATAAAAAATAATAAAAAAATTTGAAATTATTTTTTTGAAAAATTTTGAAAAAAAGTAAGGAGAGAGAAAGTGTTTAGGATATTTTTGAAAAAGATGTGAAATTTTTTTTAAAGGATATGATTAAAAAATTTTGGAAATTGAAATCTGAATTTTTAAAAAAAAATTCGAAATATTTGCTTAAAATTAGTTAGAAAGGATATTTTTTATTTTTGAATTTTATGATGAAAGAGAAAAACACACAAAAGACACAAGACTTAAAATTTTTAGATCTAATGTTCCTTGCTTTTGAAAATTTTGGAGGGAAAACACCAAGGAACACCAAACATAAAAATTTTAAGATCAAAACACAAAGAAGACTCAAGAACACTTTGAAGACTCACAAGAACACCAAGAACAAAAGAAAGAACACCAAACTTAAAATTTTTAGAAAACCACAATAAATTTTCGAAAACTAAAGAAAAATTAACAAGAGAACACCAAACTTAAAGTTTGGCACAAGATTTAATCAAAGAAAAATTATTTTTGAAAAAGATTTTAAAAAGAAAACTCAAAGGGGCAACTATTCCCAAGAAAATAGACACATTTAACAAATGCAAAGATTGAACAGATAAAAATTTTTTGATGACAAAAACACAAAGGACACTAAACTTAAAACATGCAACTAGACTCAATGAAAAACTAACAGTTAATAAAGAAAAATAATATTTTTGAAGAAAAAGTTTTTAAAAGGGATAATAAAAGATGCAATTCTAGTGACTCTAAACCAAAAAGACAAATTTTTCCTAACTAAGCAACAAGATTCACCGTCAGTTGTTCAAACTCAAACAATCCCCGGCAACGGCGCCAAAAACTTGGTGAACAAAAATTACACTCACACTATGTAATTCCGCACAACTAACCAGCAAATGCACTGGGTCGTCCAAGTAATACCTTACGTGAGTAAGGGTCGATCCCACAGAGATTGTTCGCTTGAAGCAAGCTATGGTTATCTTATTATTCTTAGTCAGGATACCAATAGGGTTCTTTAGTTTCAATTGTAAAAAGTGAAGGGCATAAAATAAGTAATTGTTACGCAGTAATGGAGAATATGTTGGGGTTTTGGAGATGCTTTGTCTTCTGAATCCCTGTAACATAATGCTTTCTCACTTTCAAACATGCAAGACTCCTTCCATGGAAAGCTGTATGTAGAGCGTCACCATTGTTAATGGCTACTTCCCATCCTCTCAGTGAAAATGGTCCAAATTCTCTGTTACAGCATGGCTAATCATCTGTCGATTCTCGATCATGTCGGAATAGGATCCATTGATCCTTTTGCGTCTGTCACTATGCCCAACACTCACGAGTTTGAAGCTCGTCACAGTCATCCAATCCTTCAATCCTACTCGGAATACCACAGATAAGGTTTAGACCTTCCAGATTCTCAAGGATGCTGCCAATGGATTCTAGCTTATACCACGAAGATTCTGATCAAGGAATCTAAGAGATACTCATTCAATCTAATGTAGAACGGAGGTGGTTGTCAGGCACATGTTCATGGGTTGAGAATGGTGATGAGTATCACGGATCATCACTTTATTCGTATTGAAGCTCGAATGAACATCTTAGATAGGAACAAGCGTGTTTGAATAGAAAACAGAAATAATTGCATTAATTCATCGAGACGCTGCAGAGCTCCTCACCCCCAACAATGGAGTTTAGAGACTCATGCCATCAAAAAGTACAAAGTTTAGATCTAAAAATGTCATCAGATACAAAATAAGTCTCTAAAAGTTGTTTAAATACTAAACTGGTAACCTAGGTTTACAGAAAATGAGTAAACTAAGATAGATGGTGCAGAAATCCACTTCTAGGGCCCACTTAGTGTGTGCTGGGGCTGAGGTTTGAGCTTCTCACGTACCTGGGCTGTTTCTGGAGTTAAACGCCAGGTTGTAACCTGTTTCTGGCGTTTAACTCCAACTTGCAACCTGTTTCTGGCACTGAACGCCAGAATACAACATGGAACTGGCGTTAAACGCCAGTTTACGTCATTTATCTTCGTGCAAAGTATGAATTATTATATATTGCTGAAAAGCCCTGGATGTCTACTTTCCAACCCAATTAAGAGTGTGCCAATTGGACTCTTTTAGCTCCAAAAAATCCATTCCGAGTGCAGGGAGGTCAGAATCCAACAACATCAGCAGTCCTTTTTCAGCCTGAGTCAGATTTTTGCTCAGCTCCCTCAATTTCAGCTAGAAAATACCTGAAATCACAAAAAGACACACAAACTCATAGTAAAGTCCAGAAATATGATTTTTGCCTAAAAACTAATAAAAATATACTAAAAACTAACTAAAACATACTAAAAACTACATGAAATTACCCCCAAAAAGCGTATAAAATATCTGCTCGTCACTGAGGAACCACAACCCCCATCCACTTGCACATCTTAGCATGCACCGAGGATGGTGCAATCTTTAAGTGTTGGGAGGTCGATACCGACTTCCAGGGGTTAGTTACCTTTTTTTCAACACCAATACTCTATTTTCTTTGTTTGTTCATTGTTGCATTTGCATATTTGATTGCATGTTTGTTTGATTTTATGCATATTCTACTTGGTTAAAAAATAATAAATTTCTTCTAAAGACCTTATTTTGAAGAATCTCACTAATTTAAAATCAAAATTTTTTGTGTTAAATTTGTTTGAAGTTGTATTTGGAACATGGTTTTTGAGCCAAAGAACACACAACCTGTGAGATTTTGAGCCTAATTACATGGTTACATTATTTAACCATAAACTTTTATTCTTGTGTGTTTTCTTCACTATAATTACAATCTTTGCTTTGTTCCATTCTATATGTCCATTATTTAGTGTATTTACATGCTTGCATATGATTGAGGCCATCATTTGATTATTAGCTCACTTATCCCAAATAGCATACCCTTTCAATCACCTTTGTTAGCCCCTTTGAGCCTTTTTGACCCCCTCTTCTATTTTATGACCACATGACTAGCCTTAAGCAGAAAAACAAATTAAAAATCCCAAGTTGAATCCTTGGTAAGCTTAAGATAGATATTGTGTATAATTTAAGTATGGGGAATTTTATGGGAACATAGGATGATAGGAAAAAAGGGAATTAAATTGAATAAGTTATTTCAAGGTTTGGGAAGCATGCTCATGTGAAATCAAAATAAATTAAATTACCATGTGCATCAAAAAAATTTAAGTAATTAAATAAGGGGATACAAAAATTACCCCAATGCAAAATAAAAAGAACCAATGCACATGGGACAAAATTCAAAAATAAATTTGGTGCATGAGCATGTAATACAAAAGTGGAAAAATTTGGGTAGCTAGGTAAAGAACTTTGAAATTATATAAAGTGTGTATGTTAGGTGAGATCTTAGACTAAGCAAGGATTCACTTTGTTAGCTCACTTAGCCTTATATATACATCCTTACCTTTACCTCAGCCCCATTACAACCTTGAAAAGACCTCATGATGTTTGCATTGGTATACTAAATATTTGTTGATTGGTTAGATGAAGAACAAAGTTTAGAAAGTATGACTAAAGAAGAGTAGAGTGAATTACCCTATACATTAGAGATATTAGAGTGCACATACACTACCAGTGAGGGTTCAACGCTTGATTCTATGTTCCCTGCTTTCATGAGCTATCTTCTTACAAGTTCACTTGTTTTCACTATATGATTTGAATTAGTGGAATTTGAATTATTTTTGTCTTGGAGAACTTATTTACTTTTAACCAAGTAGGAAGAAACATTTTGCATGTAGTTGCATCCGCATAGATAGGTTGCATTGCATACTCTCTATCATTCCTCTTCACTCCTCTATAGCTTCACTTGAGCTTAGCATGAGGACATGCTAATGTTTAAGTGTAGGGAGGTTGATAAACCACTATTCTATGGTTTATCTTATGCTCAATTGGGTGGTTTTTATCAATTCTTTACACACTTATTCATATAATTTGCATGAGTTTACATTTTTCCTTCCTGATTTTGTGCTATGACTGAAAACATGCTTCTTTAGTCTTAATTTAGCTAATCTTAATCCTCTCTTATTACCATTAGATGCCGTGATATGTGTGTTAAGTGTTTTCAGAGATTACAGGGCAGGAAAGGCTTAGAGGATGGAAAGGAAGCATGCAAAAGTAGAAGGAATACAAGAAACTGAAGAAACTGCTAAAGCTGTTAGCCTGACCTCTTCGCACTAAAACGGTCATAACATGAGCTACAGAGATCCAAATGATGTGGTTCTAGTTGCGTTGGAAAGCTAACGTCTAGGGCTTTGATTTGATATATAATTTGCCATAGTGGCTATACAGCTAGGCGACGCAAACGCAGACGCATCACTGTGACAAAAATCAGCGTGGCAGATTTCATAACCAGCGAATTCTGGGCTGTTTTTGACCCAGTTCTTGGCTCAGAAAACACATATTACAGGCTATAAAGTGGGGGAATGCATCCATTCATAAGGAAACAACAGAGACGACTCATAATTCACTTTTCATAATTTAGATGTAGTTTTTAGAGAGAGAGGAGATTCTCTCCTCTCTCAAAGGTTTTAGAAATTAGGATTTCTCTTAGGATTAGGATTAGGATTTCTTATTATTTCAACTTCCAATTTCTTCTGAGTTCCATGTTCCATGTTCTTTTACTTAATTCTCTTATACTCTTCATGTTAGATTTGATTCTCTATTTAATGCAATTTGAGATATTTCATATTTTTTATTACTTTCTTCAATTTATGTTATAATATGGTGTAATGGCATTCATGTTAGTAGAGTAGGCTCCCAACTTGGCTTTGGAGTTGATTAATATTAGGACCCCCTTGAGTTGGAAGACTCAAGAGTTAAATTGTAATTGGGTTTATTGTTGCTGGCTCTCTAGTCACTAACACTAATCCTTCCCAAGGGAGAGGATTAGGACTTGTGAATAGAAGTTGACTTTTAACTTGACTTTCCTTCATTTGTTGAGGGTTAACTAAGTGGAAACAACAACCTATTATTATTAATCTTGGGAAATCCAACAAGGATACAACTTCCGATTAATCTTCTCCTTTCCAAGAGCTTTTCTAGACATTTGATTTTTATTACCATTTACTATTCTTGCTTCTTATCTTAAAAACCCCAAAAACACATTTTTTCATAACCAATAATAAGAACACTTCCCTGCAATTCCTTGAGAAGACGACCCGAGGTTTGAATACTTCGATTTATAAATTTTATTGGGCTTGTTACTTGTGACAACCAAACATTTATACCAATAGAAAACCCGATCGTCAATGCATATACTCACAATCATGTTCTTACATACTTTTGGTTGTTGTGCTTGCAAAAAGGACATACAAAATTGGAGGTTGTGATTTGAGCAACACTGCTCCTCCTTGTACCAGGTAAAGTTTCGGTAATAAGTAATTTAATTGGCTTTCTCTTTACTTTCCTAGACTTGAAGGAAGATTATCTATTTTCTTCAGGTGGTTTGAAATGATGGCTCATGTTTTCTCAAGAGCTGCATGGCATTGCGTTTGGTATATGATCCAGCTGGATTGAAATTATGGCTCCTGGATTAGTAATATGAAATTCAAGGATGGTAGCTTGCTTAGAATCTTCGTTAGCTTGGGTACTAGTAGTGTTTTTTTGTTTCAGTAAAAACTAGTGGTCTCTTTTGTAACTTCCTATTGATTCTAAAATTTTTTCTCTTATGTAATAATATGTAAAGGAAGTAGATAATGTAATAGTTGTTGTAATGATTTTGATTTTTGGTATTTTGTTAGAGCATGTCATGTGATCAATCACACTATATTTGGTGACAAGTTTATAAAGATTGGATTAGTTGATTTAAAATTAATGGTTATTGTATAAATTTTACAATTATCTATGAATTTTATAAGATTTTATTACAAAGATTAGAGAAAGAACAATAGAACCTTAACAAAGTTATAGCTACGCTTTAAAAGCGTAGTCATATTGTACAATAGTCATCAACAGCTACACTTTAAAAGCGTAGCCATATCATTTGCTACTGGCACGCTTTAAAAGCGTAGCGATATCTCTCGCTGTTGGCACGCTTTAAAGCGTAGCCGTATCTCCAGCTATTGGCATGCTTTAAAAGCGTACCGATATCTTTCACATACAGCCATGCTTAAAAGTGTGGCAATAGATAAAAGCGTGGCGACAGAAAAAACATGGCCATAAGTCACCAAAAGCGTGGCGATAGAGCAACCGGCACACTAGCAGTTGTGACCCTTTCAAAAGCGTGCCGGTAGCTCAAAAAGCGTCGCGAAAAGCTATCGCTACGCTTTTTTCAACTTTTCGCCACGCTTTAAAAGCGTAGCAAAATCCTGGTTTTCTTGTAGTGTACACTAAGATGACCAGCGACGTGTACGCGTGACATACGCAATCTGCAGAATTGACAGAAAATGCTGGGGGCGATTTTGGGCTGAGTTTTGACCCAGTTTTTGGCCCAGAAGCACAGACTAGAGCCAGGGAACATGCAGAGACTCGGGAGAGATTCTCATTCTGTAGAGTTTTAGTTTAGTTTTGGAATCTAGAGAGAATTCTACTCATTCCTCTAGGTTTTCTTCACATTCATAGTTTTAGAGTTTTATTGCTTTGCTTTGGATATTGAGAGGATTCATTACCTCCGTTGGAGCTTCGTCATTCTAGTTTGTTTCTCCATTCCTTTACTTTTTTATTGCCCATTGACTCTGTTTAGATAAGTATGTTCATGATTTTGGGATTTGTTAATGCAAAGAACCGTTTTTACTTTTAATTGAATTTTAGTTATTAATTATCATGTCTTTCTTTTATTCCTCTCTTAATTCTGTGAAAGTTATATTTATGATAATGGAGTAGTTCTCTAACTTGATTGGGAGCTGATTAAAAGGAAAACCTTGAGTTGGAATACTCAAGTGTTAATATTAATTGGAAGTTGTTGGCTAATTCTCCTATCGTCGACTCTACTCCTTTCTTAGGAAAGGATTAGGACGTAAGCGATAGGATTAGTTTGAGAGTTACTTGACTTTCTCTTATTATATGAGGGATAACTAAGTAGGATAACAACCCTTTTATTATTACACTTGAAAAAGTTCAACAGGGATAGAACTTCCATTTAATCTTCTCCCAGTCAAGGCTTTTACCTGAATTTACTACTATCTATTTCTCTGTTTCTCAAACTCAAAAATTTCTTGGAAAACCTCTGATTAATAAAATAGCACCCTCCCTGCAACTCGTAGGGAGACGACCTGGGATTCATATTCCCAGTATTTTATTTCTAAATTTTGTGACAACCCCTTCTAAATTGATAAGCGGATTTCATTCGGTTGAGAACTGTACTTGCAACATTGTTTTCTCTATAAATTCTTAATCGGCCAATTTCCGCCACATCACTCCTCATTGACCTTAGTCTCAGAACCAGACACTTTACCACTTCTCAATTGAATGGCCTTGCAGTTTTCTCTTGGGTTCACTATTGTATCACCAGGAAATGTACTTGGAGGTCTCTCAGGTATTTGCCTGCTCAATGATGCATGGAATTGCAATCACAACTTTGCAACTCTGCACAATTAACTAGCAAGTGTACTGGGTCATCCAAGTAATAATTTCTTACGTGAGTAAGGGTCGATCCCACAGAGATTGCCGGCTTGAAGCAAGCTATGGTTATCCTGTAACTCTTAGTAAGGAGATTAGTGATAAAAATGATTTCGTTTGTAAAAATTAAAAGAGCATGAAATGAATGATACTTGTTATTCAGTAATGGAGAACAGGTTGCGGTTTCAGAGATGCTATGTCTTCTGAATCTTTGCTTTCTATTGTCTTCTTCTCCAAACACGCATGGCTTCCTTCCAAGGCAAGCTGTATGTTGGTGGATTACCGTTGTCAATGGCTACCATCCCTCCTCTAAAAAATGGTCCAGTTACAGTTTTTGTACGGCTAATCAACTGTCGGATCTCTCGTCTCGGATGAAAAATACCAGGCACAACTACCACACGACTAATCATCTGTCGGTTCTCACTTGTGTCGGAATAGGATCTCTCTATCCTTTTGCACACTGTCACTGTGCCCAACATTCGTGAGTTTAAAGGTCGTCACAGTCATCCCGTCCCAGATCCTACTCGGAATACCACAGAAAAGGTTTAGACTTTTCGGATCTCAGGAATGCTGCCAATTGGTTCTAGCCTCTACCACAAAGGTTCTGATCTCACGAGTCTGAATGCTCTATTGTCAGGAGATGCAAATCAAACTCGTGGATTAGAAACCCAAGAGATACACACTCAAGCTGTCGCCCAATGACTACGTTGAGCTCGAATAGAACGGAAGTGGTTGTCAAGCACGCATTCATAAATTTGAGAATGATGATTAATGTCACGGATCATCACATTCTTCATATTGAAGTACATGTGAGTATCTTAGAACAGAAGCAAGCGTGATTGAATATAAAACAATGGTAATTGCATTCATCCATTGAAACACAACAGAGCTCCTCACCCCCACCTATGGGATTTAGAGACTCATGCCGTAGAAGATACAATATGAGATGTAGAATGTCATCAGTTACAAAATGAATCTCTAAAAGTAGTTTTTATACTAAACTAGTAACCTAGGTTTACAGAAAATGAGTAGCTAAGTGCAGATAGTGCAGAAATCCACTTCCGGGACCCACTTGGTGAGTGTTTGGGCTGAGCTTTGAAGCTTTCACGTGCATAGGCTATTCTTGGAATTAAACACCAACTTAGGTACCAGTTTGGGCGTTTAACTCCAGCTCTGGTGCCAGTTCCAGTGTTTAATGCCAGAAAAGGGTCTTTGGCTGACGTTTAAACGCCAATTTGGACCATCAAATCTAGGAAAAAGTATGGATTATTATACATTTCTGGAAAGCCCAAGATGTTAGCGTTCCAGCCCAATTAAGAGCGCGTTAATTGGATTTTTGTAGCTCCAGAAAAATGCAATTGAGTGCAGGGAGGTCAGAATCCAATAACATCTGCAGTCCTTTCTCAGCCTCTGAATCAGATAATTGCTCAGGTCCCTCAATTTCAGTCAGAAAATACTTGAAATTATAGAAAAACACCCAAACTCATAGTGAAGTCCAGAAATGTGATTTTTGAATAAAAATTAATAAAAATATAACAAAAAGTCAATAAAACATGCTAAAAACTATATGAAAACACTACCAAAAAGCGTATAAAATATCTGCTCATCACAACACCAAACTTAAACTGTTGCTTGTCCCCAATCAACTAGACAAATAAAATAGGATAAAAAGAATATTATGGTGCAATAAAATCTCAGAGTCTTTAATGAAGCTCAAATTCAAATTAGATGAGCGGGGCTATAGGTTTTTGCTTCTGAATAGTTTTGGCATCTCACTTTATCCCTTGAAACTCAAAATGATTGGCTTCTTTCAGAACTCATCATGCATATGAGGTTATTGATTTTCCTAGTTTAACTTTGATAGATTCTTGAACATAGCTTCTTTGAGTCTTGGCTGTGACCCTTAGCATTTTGTTTTTCCAGTATTACCACCGGGTACATAAATGCCACAGACACATAACTGGGTGAACCTTTTCAGATTGTGACTCAGCTTTGCTAGAGTACCTAGTTAGAGGTGCCCAGAGTTCTTAAGCACACTCTTTTACTTTGGATCACGACTTTAACCACTCAGTCCAAGCTTTTCACTTGGGCCTTCATGACACAAGCACATGGTTAGGGACAACTTGATTTAGCTGCTTAGGTCAGAATTTTATTCCTTTGGGCCCTCTGATAGGCAAAATTGTGACTCATACTTTTCACAACTCGAACAACCCCTAGCAATGGCTCCAAAAACTTGGTACACAATACTATGGTTCACACACATTCTTCACAACTTCGCACAACTAACCAGCAAGTGTACTGGGTCGTCCAAGTAATAAACCTTACGTGAGTAAGGGTCGATTCCACGGAGATTGTTGGTATGAAGCAAGCTATGGTCATCTTGTAAATCTCAGTCAGGCGGATTCTAATGGTTATAATGGTTTTCGAATATAAAGATAAATAAAACATAAAATAGAGATAGAGATACTTATGTAATTCATTGGTGGGAATTTCAGATAAGCGCATGAAGATACTGTGTTCCTTCTGAATCTTTACTTTCTTACTGCTTTCATCCAATCATTCTTACTTCTTTCCATGGCAAGCTGTATGTTGGGGGATCACCGTTGTCAATGGCTACCGTTCGTCCTCTCAGTGAAAATGGTCCAGGTGCGCTGTCACCGCACGGCTAATCATCTGTCGGTTCTCGATCATGCAGGAATAGGATTTACTATTCTTTTGCGTTTGTCACCACGCCATACAGTCGCGAGTTTGAAGCTCGTCACAGTCATTCAATCCCTGAATCCTACTCAGAATACCACAGACAAGGTTTAGACTTTTCAGATTCTCAAGAATGCTGCCAATGGATTTGACGATTGGATTTTTGATGGTTTAGAATTTCACTAATAAAATCTCGTTGTAAAGTATAGTCTCTAAACCAAACAATAATCCTTTCGTACAAAAAGTTGTTTGTCACTAGTACAAACCCCTAGAATTTATAAACCGAAGTATTGAACCTCGGGTCGTTCTCCCTAGGACTTACAATAGAGTGTCTTGTTATTGGTTGTGAGTTATTTTGGGGTTTTGATAAGAGGCATGAAAGTAAATGGCAATGAAAATAAACTAACAACTATAAAAGACTCTTGGTAAGGTATGAGAACTAGAAGTCCTATCCTAGTTATCTTTCTCAATTGTGATGAGAATTGTTCATTGCTCCCACTTAGTCAACCTCTAACCATGGAGGAAAGTCAAGTGGATGAATCAATTTGATTCCTCAAGTCCTAATCAACTCCTAAAGGGAAGACTAGCTTTAGAGATATTCAAATCGATTAGCAACTTCTAATTATCAATCAACAAAGGAATTAGATAACTCAAGAGTCACTAATTACTCAACCAAAGTCAAGAGGAACAAAATCTATACTAAAATCCAACCAAGCATTTCATCAAACACTTGGAAGGCATAAAGGAAAAGCATGGTGAATTGACAACAAGAATAGAATCTAACAACAATTATTGCAAAGAATTAACACCAACAATCAAGGAAATCACAATTATCATGAATTACCTCAAATTGCATTATTGAAAGGAAATAAAGGAACAACAATCTATCCAAGACAAAATGAAGAATTACAATTATTAAAACACATAACTAGAAAGAGGAGGAGACGAAGATTGAGAATTGATAAAGGAAAATTGAATCAAAGTAGGAATTAAACCTAGATCTAAGAAGAGAGATTAACCTAAACCTAATCCTAATTCTAATTCTAGAGAGAAGTGAGAGCTTCTCTCTCTAGAAACTAAAACTAAACTAATCCTAGTGAGTGTGTGTCTATGTATGAATGAATTGTGTTAGTTGTCAATCCCCTTCAATCCTTGGCCCTTATATGCATTTTAGCGCCAAAGTTGGTTGCTGAAACCTTCCAAAATCGCCAGGCACGTGCTGCATTAGTGAGGGCATGTGCCATCATCGGCGCGTGCGCGCATGGTACGCGTGCGCGTCCTTGGCCTATTTCGCAATGTGCGCGCGAGCGCCTTGTGCGCGTACGCGTGCTTGGCCGAGATCAACTCTTTGGCTTTTTGTGCTTCTCTCCACTTGCATGCTTCCTTCCTTGCTTCCTTTGATCCATGCCTAGCCTATTTCAAACCTGGAATTACTAGCAAACACATCAAGGCATCTTATGGAATCAAAGAGAAATTAGAATTCATCAATAATAAGGCTTAAAAAGCATGTTTTTATACTTAAGCACAAATATGGGAGAGATAACAAAACCATGCTAATTCATAAGCTAAATGTGACAAAAGGTTATCAAAATACTCTAAATTCAATACAGAACAAACCGTCAAATTGGGGTTTGTCAGGATTCTAGCTTATACCACGAAGATTCTGATTAAGGAATCCAAGAGATATTTATTCAAGCTTATTTGCATGTAGAACGAAAGTGGTTGTCAGGCACACGTTCATAAGTGAGAATGGTGATGAGCGTCACATAATCATCACATTCATCAGGTACTTGGGTGCGAATGGATATCTTAGAATAAAAATAAGCGTGAATTGAATAGAAGAACAATAGTACTTTGCATTAATACTCGAGGTACAGCAGAGCTCCACACCTTTAATCTATGGTGTGTAGAAACTCTACCATTGAAAATACATAAGAACAAGGTCCAGGCATGGCCGAGAGGCCAGCCTCCAAAACGTGATCAAAGGATCAAAAGATAATCCCAAGATGTCTAATACAATAGTAAAAAGTTCTATTTATACTAGACTAGTTACTAGGGTTTACAGAAATAAGTCTAAGTGCAGAAATCCACTTTCGGGGCCCACTTGGTGTGTGCTTGGGCTGAGCTTGAGTTTTACACATGCAAAGGCTTCTCTTGGAGTTAAACGCCATGTTGTAACGTGTTTTTTGCGTTTAACTCTGGTTTGTGACGTGTTTCTGGCGTTTTAATCCAAAATGTAGCATGAAACTGGCGTTGAACACCAGTTTGCATCATCTAAACTCGAATAAAGCATGGACTATTTTATATTGCTGGAAAGCTCTAAATGTCTACTTTCCAACGCAATTGAGAGCGCGCCATTTGAAGTTTTGTAGCTCCAGAAATTCCATTTCGAGTGCAGTAAGGTCAGAATCCAACAGCATTAGCAGTCCTTTGTCAGCCTCCTATCAGATTTTTGCTCAGGTCCCTCAATTTCAGCCAGAAAATACCTGAAATCACAAAAAAATACACAAACTCATAGTAAAGTCCAGAAATGTGAATTTTTCATAAAAACTAATAAAAACATCCCTAAAAGTAGCTGGATCCTACTAGAAACTACCTAAAAATAATGTCAAAAAGCGTATAAATTATCTGCTCATCACAACACCAAACATAAATTGTTGCTTGTCCCCAAGCAACTGAAAATCAAATGGGATAAAAAGAAGAGAATATACTATAAATCCCAAAATATCAATGAATATTAGTTCTAATTAGATGAGTGGGACTTGTGGCTTTTTGCTTCTGAACAGTTTTGGCATCTCACTTTATCCTTAGAAGTTTAGAATGATTGGCATCCATAGGAACTCAGAGTTCAGATAGTGTTATTGATTCTCCTAGTTAAGTATGTTGATTCTTGAACACAACTACTTTTATGAGTCTTGGCCGTGGCCCTAAGCACTTTGTTTTCCAGTATTACCACCGGATACATAAATGCCACAGACACATGACTGGGTGAACCTTTTCAGATTGTGACTCAGCTTTGCCCCAGTTAGAGGTGTCCAAAGCTCTTAAGCACACTCTTTTTGTTTTGGATCACGACTTTAACCACTCAGTCTCAAGCTTTTTACTTGGACCTTCAAGACACAAGGACATGGTTAGGGACAGCTTGATTTAGCCGCTTAGGCCTGGATTTTATTTCCTTGGGCCCTGCGATCCACTGATGCTCAATGCCTTGGATCCTTTTTACCCTTGCCTTTTGGTTTTAAGGGCTATTAGCTTTTTCTGCTTGCTTTTTTTTCGTAAGCTTCTTTCTTTTTCACTGCTTTTTCTTGCTTCAAGCATCAATTTCATGATTGTTTAGATTATCAATAACATTTCTCTTTGTTAATCATTCTTTCAAGAGCCAACAATTTAAACATTCATAAACAACAAGATCAAAAATATTCACTGTTCAAGCATTCATTCAGAAAACAAAAAGTATTGTCACCACATCAATATAATTAAACTAATTTCAAGGATGAATTCGAAACTCATGTACTTCTTGTTCTTTTGTATTAAAAACATTTTTCATTTAAGAAAGGTGAAGGATTCATGGAATTATTCATAGCCTTAAGACATAGTTACTAAATACTAATGATCATGTAGTAAAGACTCAAAACATAGACAAATATATAGCATAAAACCGAAACACAAAGAGATAAGAACAAGGAAGTTAAGGAATGAGTCCACCTTAGTGAGGGTGGCGCCTTCTTCTTGAAGGACCAATGGTGTCTTTGAGCTCATCTATGTCTCTTCCTTGCCTTTGTTGCTCCTCCCTCATAGCTCTTTGATCTTCTCTAATCTCATTGAGAATGATGGAGTGCTCTTGGTGTTCCACCCTTAATTAATTCATGTTATGACTCATTCCTTCTATAGAAGTGTTGAGTTGTTCCCAATAGTTGTTTGGAGGAAAATGCATCCTTTGAGGCATTTCAGGGATTTCTTGATGATGAGCTTCCTCATGCGTCTCTTGAGATCCATTAATGGACTCTCTTGTTTACTCCATCCTCTTCTTAGTGATGGGCTTGTCCTCTTCAATGAGGATGTATCCTTCTATGACAACTCCAGCTAAGTTGCATAGATGGCAAATGAGATGAGGAAAAGCTAGCCTTGCCAAGGTGGAGGGCTTTTCGGCTACTTTGTATAGTTCTAGAGAGATGACTTCATGAACTTCTACTTCCTCTCCAATCATGATGCAATGGATCATGATGGCCCGATCCACAGTTACTTCGAATCGGTTGCTAGTGGGGATGATGGAGCATTGGATGAACTCTAACCATCCTCTAGCCACAGGCTTAAGGTCCAGTCTTCTCAATTGAACCGGCTTGCCTTTTGAGTCTCTTTTCCATTGAGCTCCTTCCACACATATGTCCATGAGGACTTGGTCCAACCTTTGATCAAAGTTGACCCTTTTAGTGTAGGGGCGTGCGTCTTCTTACATCATTGGCAAGTTGAATACCAACCTTACGTTCTCCGGACTGAAATCTAAGCATTTTCCCTGAACCATTGTAAGCCAATTCTTTGGATTTGGGTTCATGCTTTGATCATGGTTCCTAGTGATCCATGCGTTTGCATCCAACTCTTGAACCGTTAAGATTCCGACTTGTTGAATGGGATTGGAGAGAACTTCCCATCCTCTTCTTCTAATCTCTTGTCAGATCTCCGGATATTTGCCCTTTTTGAGCTTAAAAGGGACCTCAGGGATCACCTTTTTCTTGGCCACAACTTCATAGAAGTGGTCTTAATGGGCTTTTGAGATGAATCTCTCCATCTCCCATGACTCAGAGGTGGAAGTAATTGCCTTCCTTTTCCTCTTTCTTGAGGTTTCTCTAGCCTTAGGTGCCATCAATGATTATGGAAAAACAAAAAAGCTATTCTTTTACCATACCAAACTTAGAATGTTGCTCGACCTCGAGCAAAAGAAGAAAGAATAGAAGAAGAAGAAGAAGAAGAAGATATGGAGGAGAGGGAGAGAGGTGTGGGTTTCGGCCAAGGGGGAGAAGAGAGGGTAGTGTTGTGTGAAAATGAAGAAGGATGGAGGGGTTTATATAGTAGAGGGAGAAGGGTTTGGGTTCGGTCATTTAGGGTGGGTTTGGGTGGGAAAGAGATTTTGAATTTGAAGGTATGTGGGGTTTATGGGGAAGAGTGGATGGATGTAATTGGTGAAGGGGTAATGGGGAAGAGAGATTGAGGTGATTGGTGAAGGGTATAGTGTTATTGGATTGTGTGAAGAAGAGAGAAGTGGGGTAGGTGGGGATCCTGTAGGGTCCACAGATCCTGAGGTGATCCTGTGGGGTCCACAGATCTTGAGGTGTCAAGGATTTCTCATCCCTGCACCTTTTAGGCATTTAAAATGCCCTCTGTATGCAATCCTGGCATTTAACACCAGACTGCAGCTTGTTTCTGGCATTAAACGCCCAAATGTAGCCTGTTTCTGGCGTTTAACGCCAGCCTGATGCTTGTTTCTGGCGTTAAACACCAGCTTGGTGCTTGTTTCTGGCGTTAAACGCCAGACAGATGCTTCTTTCTGGCGTTTAAACGCCAGACAGCTCTTCCTCAAGGGTGTGCTTTTTCTTCTGCTGTTTTTGACTCTATTTTTTTATTTTTGCAATTGTTTTGTGACTCCACATGATCATAAAACTAATAAAACATAAAAGAACAATAGAAATATAGATAAATAAAAATTGGGTTGCCTCCCAATAAGCGCTTCTTTAATGTCAATAGCTTGATAGTGAGCTCTCATGGAGCTTCACAGATGTTCAGAGCATGATGAGGGCCTCCCAACACCAAACTTAGAGTTTGAATGTGGGGGCTTCTCAATACCAAACTTAGAGTTTGGTTGTGGCCTCCCAACACCAAACTTAGAGGTGATTGTGGGGGCTTTGTTTGACTCTGTATTGAGAGAAACTTTTCATGCTTCCTCTCCATGGTTGCAGAGGAAGATCCTCGAGCTTTTATCACAAGGTAGTCCCCATTCAATTGAAGGACTAGCTCTCCTCTGTCAACATCAATCACAACTCCTGCTGTAGCTAGGAAGGGTCTTCCAAGGATGATGCATTCATCCTCATCCTTTCCAGTGTCTAGGATTATGAAATCAGCAGGGATGTAAAGGCCTTTAACCTTCACTAGCACGTCCTCTACCAATCCATAAGCTTGTTTTATTGACTTGTCTGCCATCTCTAATGAGATTCTTGCAGCTTGTACCTCAAAGATTACCCAGTTTTTCCATTACAGAGAGTGGCATAAGATTTATATTTGACCTCAGGTCACACAGAGCCTTCTCAAAGGTTATGGTGCCTATGGTACAGGGTATTAAGAATTTACCAGGATCTTGTTTCTTTTGAGGAAAAGTTTGCTAAACCCATGTATTTAGTTCACTAATGAGCAAGGGAGGTTCATCTTTCCAAGTCTCATTACTAAACAACTTGGCATTCAGCTTCATGATGGCTCCTAGATATTGAGCAACTTGCTCTTCAGTTACATCTTCATCCTCTTCAGAGGAAGAATAGTTCTCAGAGCTCATGAATGGCAGAAAGAAGTTTAATGGAATCTCTATGGTCTCTATATGAGCCTCAGATTCCTTTAGGTCCTCAATAGGGAACTCCTTTCTATCTGGGGGACGTCCCATGAGGTCTTCCTTATTGGGATTCATGTCCTCCCCTTCCTCTTTGGATTCGGCCATTTTGATTATATCAATGGCCTTGCATTCTTGGTGCACGAAATTGCAATCACACTTTTGCAATCCGCACAACTAACCAGCAAGTGCACTGGGTCGTCCAAGTAATACCTTACGTGAGTAAGGGTCGATCACACGTAGATTATTGGTTTGAAGCAAGCTATGTTTATTTTATTATTCTTAGTCAGGATTTCAATTAAAATTATCAGTTTGAATTATTAGAAAAATAAAAGATCGTGAATTAATTACTTGTAATGCAGTAATAGAGAATATGTTGGGGTTTTGGAGATGCTTTGTCCTCTGAATCCCTGCAATATAATATTCAACTCAATAACATAATTGCAAAGTTCCTTCCATGGCAAGCTCTATGTATGGTGTCACCGTTGTCAATGGCTACTTCCCATCCTCTCAGTGAAAATGGTCCAGATGCTCTGTCACAGCACGGCTAATCATCTGTCGGTTCTCAATCAGGTTGGAATAGAATCCAATGATTCTTTTGCGTCTGTCACTAACGCCCAGCCTTCAGGAGTTTGAAGCTTGTCACATTCATTCAATCCCGGAATCCTACTCGGAATACCACAGACAAGGTTAGACTTTCCGGATTCTCATGAATGCCGCCATCAATCTGGCTTATACTACGAAGATTCTGATTAAAGAATCTAAAAAATATTCATTCAATCTGATGTAGAATGGAGGTGGTTGTCAGACACATGTTCATGGGTTGACGAAGGTGATGAGTGTCACGGATCATCACCTTCTCCATAATTAAGCGCGAATGAACATCTTAGATAGGAACACGCATATGTGAATAGAAAAATATAAGTAATTGCATTAATTCATCGAGATGCTGCAGAGCTCCTCACCCCCAACAATGGAGTTTAGAGACTCATGCCGTGAAAAGAGTATGTAGTTCAGATCTGAAAATGTCATCAGGTCCAAAATAAGTCTCTAAAAGTTGTTTAAATAGTAAACTAGTAACCTAGGTTTACAGAAAATGAGTAAACTAAGATAATTGGTGCAGAAATCCACTTCTGGGACCCAGTTGGTGTGTGCTGGGGCTGAGACTTAATCCTCTCACGTGCTTGGGCTGTTTCTGGAGTTGAACGCCAGGTTGTAACGTGTTTTGGGCGTTGAACTCCAACTTGTAACCTGTTTCTGGCGCTGGACGCCAGACTGCAACATGGAACTGGCGTTGAACACCAGTTTACGTCATCTAGCTTTGTGCAAAGTATAGACTATTATATATTGCTAGAAAGCCCTGGATGTCTACTTTCCAACCCAATTGAGAGCGCGTCAATTGGGCTCCTGTAGCTCCAGAAAATCCATTCCGAGTGCAGGGAGGTCAGGATCCAACAGCATCAGCAGTCCTTTTTCAGCCTAAATTAGATTTTTGCTCAGCTCCCTCAATTTCAGTCAGAAAATACCTGAAATCACAGAAAAATACACAAACTCATAGTAAAGTCCAGAAATATAATTTTTGTCTAAAAACTAATGATATTCTACTAAAAACTAATTAAAACATACTAAAATCTACATGAAATTACCCCCAAAAAGCGTATAAAATATCCGCTCATCACAACACCAAACTTAAACCGTTGCTTGTCCCCAAGCAACTGGATAAATAAAAGAGGAAAAAAAGTCAAAAAGCAATAATATCTCAGAGTTTTAAGTGAAGCCCAGATTCTAATTAGATGAGCGGGACTAGTAGCTTTTTGCCTCTGAACAATTTTGGCATCTCACTTTATCCTTTGAAATTCAGAATGGTTGGCATCCATAAGAACTTAGAATTCAGATAGTGTGATTGACTCTCCTAGTTTAGCATGTTGATTCTTGAACACAGCTACTTTTATGAGTCTTGGCCGTGACCCTAAGCATTTTGTTTTCCAGTATTACCACCGGATACATAAATGCCACAGACACATGACTGGGTGAACCTTTTCAGATTGTGACTCAGCTTTGCTAAAGTCCCCAGTTAGAGGTGTCCAGAGCTCTTAAGCACACTCTTTTTGCTTTGGATCACGACTTTAACCACTCAGTCTCAAGCTTTTCACTTGGACCTGCATGCCACAAGCACATGGTTAGGGACAGCTTGATTTAGCCGCTTAGGCTTGGATTTATTTCTTTGGGCCCTCCTATCCATTGATGCTCAAAGCCTTGGATCCTTTTTACCCCTGCCTTTTAGTTTTAAGGGCTATTGGCTTTTTCTGCTTGCTTTTTCTTTTTCTTTCTATTTTTTTTTTGCACAAGCTTTTGCTTTTTCACTGCTTTTTCTTACTTCAAGAATCAATATTTTTGATTTTTCAGATCATCAATAACATTTCTCTTTTTCATCATTCTTTCAAGAGCCAACAATTTTAACATTCATAAACAACAAGATAAAAAATATGCACTGTTTAAGCATTCATTCAGAAGACAAAAAGTATTGCCACCACATATAAATAATTAGAATTTTTCTTATTAAGAACTCGAAAAAAAAAATATTGCCTCTTTATTCTAAAAATCTACTATCTTATTCATGTTTGATGATGATGAGAAAAATAAATTATAACTTAATTGGAATTAAAATCAAAGTAGAGATACAAATTACTACTACTAATATATAACTTCTAAGGTAAATTCCTAATAAGAACAGTTATCACAGAGTTAAGGCAAAGTTAGAACTCAACGACCTTTATTTTGGGAAGTGGATGTTCCTCTAGTCTGTGGGGTGCTTGGTCCTTCAAGAGATAATTTCTGACGCTTCAGTTCCTTTAAGTCACATCCTTGCTCTTCTTGTTCCCTTAGGTGCCATGATCTTGATGAGTTTTAGCTCAGTGATCATGGCGAATCACACCAAACTTAAAGGTTTGCTTGTCCTCAAGCAAAAGAAAGGAAAGGAGAGGAATAGTAGGAGAGGCAAATTCGAAATTCAAAAAATATGAGAAGAAATTAAAATGATTTGAAAAGAGTTCAAAATGATAGATGAGTTTTGAAAAAGTTTTGAAAAGAAATTAAAGAAAAATCAAGAAATATGTTTAGGATAAAAAAAAATTTTGAAATTGAAGTTGAAAGATGAGAGTTTGTAACATGTTTATGCAAGAAATCATGAATTGAAACGTGAAAATTGGAAAAAATTTGAATTGAAAACGAAATTACCTCCTCCCTATAATCCTGGCGTTAAACGCCCAAATGCTGTATGTTTTGGGCGTTTAACGCCCAATTGCTGCTTCTCCTGGGCGTTCAATGCCCAGCTGTTGCTTCTTTCTGGCGTTGAACACCAGGAAGTCCTTTGTCACTGGGCGTTTTTCTGAACGCCCAGGACGCTGTCAATCTGGCGTTAAACACCCAGAAGGTGCTTCTTTCTGGCGTTCAATGCCCAGAAGATGCTCCTTTCTGGCGTTTAACGCCCAGATGGCTACCCTCACTGGCGTTGAACGCCCAGTGGGTGCTTCTTTTGGGCGTTCAAAGCCCAAAATGTTTCTTACTGTTTTTTTTTCACGCCAGTGAGCTTCCAAATTCCCTTGTAACTTTGTGAATTCAAGCAATTGCTATTTTACCTTGAAGATACTTGACATATACCTGTAAAAAAATCAATTAATTAACAAATACTTTGTAAATGGCTGGGTTGCCTCCCAGCAAGCGCTTCTTTATTGTCATTAGCTAGACTATTACTGAGCTTTAATCAAGCCTCAGTTTTGAGCATTCTTGCTCAAAATTGCCTTCAAGATAATGAATGACTCTCTATCCATTAACAATGAACTTTTTATTAGAATCATTATCCTGAAGCTCTACATATCCATATGGTGATACACTTGTAATCACATATGGACCTTTCCACCGGGACTTCAATTTCCCGGGGAATAATCTGAGCCTAGAATTAAATAGCAGAACTTTCTGTTCTAGCTCAAAGACTCTGGATGACAATTTCTTATCATGCCATCGGCTCAAAGACTCTGGATGACAATTTCTTATCATGCCATCTTTTTGCTTTCTCTTTGTATATTTTTGCATTCTCAAAAGCATTGAGTCTAAATTCCTCTAGCTCATTTAACTGGAGCAATCATTTTTCTCCAGCTAACTTAGCATCAAGGTTCAGAAATCTGGTTGCCTAGTAGGCCTTATGTTCCAGTTCCACTAGCGAGTGACATGCCTTTCCATACACAAGCTGGTATGGAGAGGTCCCTATAGGGGTCTTGAATGCTGTTCTGTATGCCCACAGAGCATCATCCAAGCTTCTTGCCCAATCCCTTCTACGGTTAATTACAGTCTGTTCCAGGATTCTTTTAAGTTCTCTATTTGAGACTTCAGCTTGCCCATTAGTTTGTGGGTGATATGGAGACTTCAGCTTGCCCATTAGTCTGTGGGTGATATGGAGTGGCCACCCTGTGGCTAACTCCATAACGAACCAAAGTAGAATAGAGCTGTTTATTGTAGAAATGAGTGCCCCCATCACTGATTAGTACTCTAGGGGTGCCAAATCTGCTGAAGATGTATTTCTGGAGGAATTTTAACACTCTCTTAGTGTCATTAGTGGGTGTAGCAATAGCTTCTACCCATTTGGATACATAATCCACCGCCACCAAAATATAAGTGTTTGAGTATGATGGTGGGAAAGATCCCATGAAGTCAATATCCCATACATCAAACAACTCAATCTCCAAGATCCCTTGTTGAGGCCTGGCATAACTGTGAGGCAGATTGTCAGATCTTTGGCAACTGTCGCAATTAAGCACAAACACACTGGAATCTTTATAGAGAGTAGGCCAGTAGAAGCCACATTGGAGGACTCTTGTGGCTGTTCGCTCACTTCCAAAATGTCCTCCATAATGTGATCCATGGCAGTGCCAGAGGATCTTCTGTGCTTCTTCTTTAGGCACACATCTACGGATTACTCCGTCTGCACATCTCTTGAAGAGATATGGTTCATCCCAAAGATAGTACTTTGCATCCGTGATCAACTTCTTTGATTGCTGCCTACTGTACTCTTTGGGTATGAACCTTACTGCCTTGTAGTTTGCAATGTCTGCAAACCATGGCACTTCCTAGATGGCAAAGAGTTGCTCATCCGGAAAGGTTTCATAGATCTCAGTAAGAGGGAGGGACGCCCCTTCTACTGGTTCTATTCGGGACAAGTGATCTGATACATAATTTTCTGTCCCTTTTCTGTCTCTTATTTCTTTATCAAACTCTTGCAGAAGCAACACCCATCTGATAAGTCTGGGTTTTGAATCCTGCTTTGTGAGTAGATATTTAAGAGCAGCATGGTCAGTGTACACAATCACTTTTGATCCTACTAATTAAGATCTGAACTTGTCAATGGCATAAACCACTGCAAGCAACTCCTTTTATGTGGTTGTGTAATTTTTCTGTGCGTCATTTAAAATACGGCTGGCATAATAAATGACGTGCAGAAGCTTATCATGCCTCTTTCCCAATACTGCATGATGCCAAGGCATCTTAGGCTAGTTTCACTAGCATTTTTCTGTTAGTTTTAGTTGTTTTATGCATTTTCTTGAGCTTAAAGTAACCAAGAATGGTTAAATGAACAACAAAGTAATGAATCATCCAAACAGTGTAATTTTGATGCAAATTCCATGAGTTTTTAGTTATATTACTTGAATGCTATGAATGGAAGACTTCTCATGAAATTTTGCAAGACTTTGATGCAATTGTGTGGATGATTTCAGGGAAGAAGAGGCTAGGCAAGGAAGCAACAAAATCAATAAAGGAAGCTTGAAGATCACATGTGGAGTTTAAGTTCCAGTTTAAGCTTAAACTGGAACTTAAACTCCACATGTGATCTTCAAGCTTCCTTTATTGATTTTGTTGCTTCCTTGCCTAGCCTCTTCTTCCCTGAAATCATCCACACAATTACATCAAAGTCTTGCAAAATTTCATGAGAATTCTTCCATTCATAGCATTCAAGTAATATAACTAAAAACTCATGGAATTTGCATCAAAATTACACTGTTTAGATGATTCATTACTTTGTTGTTCATTTTTAACCATTCTTGGTTACTTTAAGCTCAAGAAAATGCATAAAACAACTGAAACTAACAGAAAAATGCTAGTGAAACTAGCCTAAGATGCCTTGGCATCA
>NC_029774.3:95452409-95456019 GCF_000817695.3 Arachis duranensis | reverse complement strand
GACAGTGGCTGAGAATGAGTACTACTATGCTTCAGAGAGACACAACACTAAGGGAGTCATGGAGCTGAACCATGTTGATACAATTCTAGCCCAAAACAAGGTGTTTGCCAAGCAATTAGCAGAGCTCACCAGGAAATTGGACACAAAGCAAGTGGCTGCAATACACACACAAGATCAAGAGGAAGTAAGCACTGAAGGAGGTGATTGGGAAGAGGCCAACTATGTGGGAAACCAACAAAGGCAATCATATGATCCACATTCCAACACTTACAACCCAGGATGGAAAAACCACCCAAACTTTGGGTGGGGAAACCAGCAAACCCAACCACAAAACCACAAACCTTACAACCACAACCAACATAACAATTCCACATATCAAAACTCCAACCAAAGATCATACCAAGCCACACAAAACACTTACTCCCAACCACCATATCATGGCCAAAATAACCAATCTGCCCAATCCAATCCGAACCAACAATTTCAAGATCAATTAAAATGGATAGAAGGAAGGTTAGTAAACATGGGTCAGGATATAAGTGAGTTGAAAAGCTTTAGGGAAGATGTGAGATCGACCTTAAGGAACCATGGCGAAAAACTCAAGTGGATGGAGGCTCGAGTAGGAGAACTATCTCAACAGGCCCCCAAATCAACTGCAGTGTTCCCTAGTGACACAGAAAAGAATCCTAAAGGGGAAAAAAAGGGAGTGAGATGGGAAGAATGCAAGGCCATCACCATATTGAAGGAAGTCTCAGAAGAAGAAGGAATCAGACCCTCAGAAAAGGAGTCAGAAATCTTGAAAGAAGGTGTGGAAGAAGCTAAGCAAGAAAGTGAAAATGAGCAAGCCAAGGAAATGCAAAAGGAAGGCATGCTGGAAACATACCAACCAAAAGCACCATTTCCTCAGAGGTTAGGAGGAGGTGAAAAAAGGAAAACATATTCAAGGTTCCTAGAGACATTTAAGTCTCTCCATATCAATATTCCCTTTCTTGATATCCTCCAGCAGATGCCTACACATATCAAGTATTTGAAGGAATTGCTGAGCAAGAAAAGAGTTTTGAAGGGAGGACAAACGGTAATAATGAACAAGGAATGCAGTGCACTCATCAAAAAGGACATAGTCTCTAAGAAAACAGACCCAGGAAGTTTCCATATCCCTTGCATCATAGGGGAAACAAAAATTGACAGAGGATTCTGCGATTTAGGAGCTAGCATAAATGTGATGCCTCTGACTCTTATGAAGAGGCTACAACTGAATGAGGTGAGATCCACTGATGCAATCATACAACTGGCTGACAAAACTCAAAAGCAAGCTGAAGGGGTAGTGGAGAATGTGCTGGTGAAAGTGGGAAATTATTTCTTCCCCACAGACTTTGTCATTTTGGACATGGAGGAAAGCTACATACATCCTATCATTTTAGGAAGGCCATTTCTAGCCACTGCTAGAGCACTCATAGATATAGAACAAGGAGAGCTAATTTTGAGAGTACATGATGAACAGCTCATTTTCCATGTTTTCAAACCTGCATCTGAGCCTGAACCAGAATCTGAAGAGCCTAAGGATGATAGTAGCCATCTGTGTTTGGAGGAAAACAATCCAGCAGTTGAAATTCTGGAACAGTCCTTGGAAGGCAAACAAGAATTGCAAGAGTTAAAGCCACAAAAATCAATAGAAACAACTCAGAAGGATCCTCCTGGCATAAGGGTCGATGAAGAAATCCTCAAGAGAGAAGGAAGAATTGTAAAGAAATTGCCAAGAGGGTGGAGAAACAAGAAAATTCCCACTGAAGGTTTCTCTCCGGGAGATAAAGTGATATCAAGTCATTATCTGCCAATCCCACCTGGCCTCAAACCCATTCCTTCCCAGCTCCCCCAAATGTTCACAATCAACAAAGTTCTTTCTATGGAACATTTGGAAATCATGAAAGAATTAAATGGGGACGTTTTCATAGTGAGAGGAGAAGACATCAAGCACTACAATCCACCCTAACAAGGGACAACCGTCAAGCTAGTGACGTTAAAGAAGCGCTTCATGGGAGGCAACCCATGTTTTTAGTATCCTTACTCTTTATTGTTTTACTCTGCATCTAATAAAAGCATGGTTTCTTATGCATGAACTTGAATCCTCAGGACAACTGTTGATAAGGTGCACTAAACAATGCATGTAAAATACAATTGGTCTCTGAGTTTGGTGTGCCTAAAGGCATCCCCAAATCTTATCAAATTGTATTCAATCTTTCATTTAAGGTGCATAACCAAACATTAAGTTTGGTGTTCCTCTTTGAACACAGTTAATGAAAGGCAAGAAGTTCCTCTGGATTTAGAAATTCATGACAAGTATACCATTGCATGCTTAAATACTTTGATTTCAATTACTTTAGGTAGAAAAATTGCTTAGGATCAAAGAGCCAAAGTGACTATGATTTATTAGAATTATGCACATTCATTAAGGACAACCAACATGGATTTCATGTCATCAGGAGACATTACCAAACACTAATTTTGGTGTCCATTAATAAGTGTGCATACACACAAAAGTCACGGTTATAAGCTCATGAAGACAATCATTGATTTACAATTCAAAAAGAATGAAAAACATGTGCAAGTACTATTCATTATTCACATGGACCAAAAAATGATAGCAATTTTGTTTGTTTGTGCAGGTACAAAGGAAGGATAAGAATGGAGGAGAAAGACCAGGGGGAAGGTACGGTTCTTGGTCAAAAAGGAAGTTCATAAGTCTTTGAAACTAACACATGGGAAAAGGAAGTTCTGCATGAAAAGAAAGCTACATGTACAACTTAATGCACCCAGAATACTTCCAAGAAAGTTAAAAGCAATTCGTCCTTCTCCCTGATTCACATATTTACCATCAAGCCATCCTTCACAAATCACCCTAGCCGTCCATTTTTCACTTGCTTGCACTATAAAGAACCAATTGGGGAACGAGCTCCACACCACCAAATCTCCTTCTTGCACATTTCCTTTCATCATAGCATAACTATCTATTGCCGAAAAACAACCTCACCACACTTCTAACAACACCTTCTTACTTCACCTTATCAACTTTAGCTTGTCACTTGCCAAAACTAAAGAACCAATGGCAGCCTCATCTAGTCACAAAAGAAGAAAAGACAAGCAGCTAATGGAGGAGGAAAGAGAATTTGATGCATGGAAATACAAATCAGTTTTCCATGAGATTCAAGCCGAATGGATGAGACCTAAAAGGGTACTAGCTGAGGTTCCCTTTGACCTTTTCATCCCCAAGGCAATCATGAAAACTCTTGGCCTGAAAAACATACGTTTCAGCCAAGCAAGTTATGAGGAAAGGATGATAGGAGAACCTGACTATACGACCATTGCTGAAGATCTTTGTGCCATCAGAGCTGAATGGGTGAGAAAAACAAAAGGGGCTCCAAGAGTCTTGAGAAGGGGAGACCTAACACCTGAAGCTAAAGGGTGGTATGCAATAGTTAGGAGATCCATCCTACCCACTGCAAACTCTTCAGAAATAGTCCCTAAAAGAGCAATCTTGCTACATTGCATTATGGTGGGAGGGGAGATCAAAGTTCATAAACTCATTGCTGAACAGATACAAGAGTTTAGTGAG
>NC_029774.3:95451606-95452156 GCF_000817695.3 Arachis duranensis | reverse complement strand
AGAAAGAAGGCAACAAGTTCCCAGAGACCCCATGGATATGAGCAGGATGCAGGAAATCATGGAAGGAATGTCTCAACAATACATGAGGTCTCAAGAGAGGCAAGAGGACTTTCACCTAAAAATGATGGATATGCAAAGGAACTTTGAATCAAGATTCCTAAATCTGCAAAGGGAACAGAATTTACAATTACAGGAATCCCTCAGCCACATATGCCAACACCAAGATGCCAATATCCTGGCAATCAAGGAAGCCACCACTTTGCAGAATGCAAGATACTCAGTTCAAGCTGATTACAACATCAGTTCTCAAATCAAGCTTAACTACATAGGGGAACATCTACACAAGATGGACCCAGCATTCCCATCTTTTTATGAGTATTTCAAAGGGAGAAAAGAAGGAGAAATAAACAAGGCAATGATCCTTGAAAAAGGAGTGGAAGAAACAATGAAAAAGGCTGGATTCTGGAAAAAGCTCATGAGAAAAGACAAAGGAAGTACAAGTGGTCAAAAAGAGGTAAGAAGCAAGAAGAAGCAGGACCCCAAGAATCAA
>NC_029774.3:95431680-95449614 GCF_000817695.3 Arachis duranensis | reverse complement strand
TGCAGAATTGGATCACAGCCTCATCAGGATTTTGGACCATAAGCCTAAAGCAAAACGAAATCAAGGAAAGGCCTCAAAGCCCAAGAAACACAACAGAAGCTCAATTTAGAAAGTGTATAAATAGGATAGAATTTAAGTTAGTAAGAACTTTTTGGAGACTTTGGAAACACTTTTCATATTTTGTAATTGAATTCTGAGCTATGAATCACTAAACCCCTTTCATTGGGTTAGGGAGCTCTATTGTAATTCAATAAATCAATAATAGTTTTTATCTTCTTCTTCAATCTTTTCTCTTGAATTTTGTTAGAAAGCTTCTCGATCTAATTCCATTGGTTAGTTATCTTGGGAAAGAAACTATCCATAATTGGAATCCTTCGGAACCTTGGGAAAGGAATGGAGGATTCATGCTAGAGAAGCTTTCTCACAGTGAATTGGATTGGGGTTTGGATGGATATTGTGACATGTAATCCTACCAAATTGTGGTTCATGAAACTGTGTGGTATAATCAGTGATCGAGCATCATCTCTTCTTATGAACATTTAAACCAAGGGATTGGGAATTTGTTTGTTTTTAGAGAGAATTGGTGAGCCAAGGAAATGGGATCCAATCATATAAGATTGCCAAGCAAGATTCAATGAATGCATTGGTTGAGGAAGAGATGAAAATGTTTTGATTCGGAGATTTCAATATCTCCTGACCCCAATGAACCCATCTCTCTGATCTATCCCTTTCTATTTACCTTCTGCAATTTCAATTCATGCAATCACCCCCAAAATCTTGATCCGCTCAACTAGAACACACTTCTAATACGAATTGCTCATTCAACCAATCCTTGTGGGATTCGACCTCACTCTATTGTGAGTTTTTACTTGACGATAACCGGTGCACTTGCCGGAAGGAATTTTTGCCGATTGTGCAATTTCCTAAAATCGTAGCTATCAAGTTTATGGCTAGATCACTGCACTAATGGCATGATCACTGGCATCACACATTAGTTCGAATGGTAATGTCCAGTCTGGTGCAGAAATGACTGGTTTTGTGACCAGCTTAGCTTTCAGAGTCTTAAAGGTCTGCGAACACTATGTGTCAAAGACAAATGATGTATCAGCGACTAGCAGATTGCTCAGAGGTTTCGCAATTTTTAAAAACTCTTTTATAAACCTCCTATAGAATCCTGTATGCCCCAGAAAGCTTCTGATTGCCTTAACATTGGCAGGTGGTGGTAATTTTTCAATTACCTCTACTTTAGCTTGATCCAACTCTATTCCCTTGTTCGAAATTCTGTGCCCAAAGACAATTCCTTCAGTCACCATAAAGTGACATTTCTCCCAGTTTAAAACCAGGTTAGTCTCTTGGCACCTTTTTAGCACAAGTGCTAGATGGTCAAGACAGGAGCTTAATGAGTCTCCAAATATTGAGAAGTCATCCATGAAGACTTCCAAAAATTTCTCTACCATATCAGAGAAGATAGAGAGCATGCATCTTTGAAAGATTGCAGGTGCATTGCATAGACCAAATGGCATCCTTCTGTAGGCAAATACTCCAGATGAACATGTGAACGCTGTTTTCTCTTGGTCCTGAGTGTCTATTGCAATTTGATTATAACCTGAATAGCCATCCAAAAAGCAGCAGTATTCGTGACCTGCTAGTCTCTCTAGCATTTGGTCTCTGAATGGTAAAAGAAAATGATCATTTCTGGTGGCTGTATTGAGCCTTCTATAATCAATACACATACGCCACCCTGTAACTGTTCTTGTGGGAACCAGTTCATTTTTGTCATTATGAACCACTGTCATGCCTCCTTTCTTAGGGACGACTTGGACAGGGCTCACCCAGGGGCTATCAGAAATAGGATAAATAATCCAAGCCTCTAGTAACTTAGTGACCTCTTTCTGCACCACCTCCTTCATGGTTGGATTCAGCCGCCTCTGTGGTTGAACCATTGGCTTAGCATCATCCTCCAGTAAGATCTTGTGCATCCATCTGGCTGGGCTAATGCCCTTTCGATCATTGATGGACCACCCAAGAGTTGTCTTGTGTGTCCTTAGCACCTGAATTAGTTCTTTCTCTTCCTGTGGCTCTAAAGCAGAGCTTATGATTACTGGAAAAGTGTCATCTTCTCCCAGAAATGCATACGACAGGGATGGTGGTAGTGGTTTGAGCTCGGGTTTGGGAGGTTTTTCCTCTTCCGGAGGAGTTTTCAGAGGTTTTGCTATTTTCTCTGGTTCCTCTAGATCAGGCTGAACATCTTTAAAAATGTTCTCTACCTCTGATTCGAGACTCTCAGTCATATTGACCTCTTCTACCAGGGAGTCAATAATATCAACGCTCATGCAGTCTTTTGATGTGTCTGGATGCTGCATAGCTTTGATAGCATTCAACTTTAACTCATCCTCATTGACTCTCAGGGTTACCTCCCCTTTTTGGACGTCAATGAGAGTTCGTCCAGTTGCTAGGAAAGGTCTTCCTAGGATGAGAGTTGCACTCTTGTGCTCCTCCATTTCCAGCACTACAAAGTCAGTAGAAAAGGCAAATGGCCCAACCTTGACAATCATGTCCTCAATTACACCTGATGGAATTTTAATAGAGCCATCAGCAAGTTGGAGACATATTCGGGTTGGTTTGACTTTTTCAGTCAAACCAAGATTTCTGATAGTGGATGCGGGTATCAGGTTGATACTTGCCCCAAGATCACATAAAGCTGTCTTGGTACAAGCATCCTCTAATGTGCATGGTATCATAAAGCTTTTGGGATCCTTAAGCTTCTCTGGTAAGCTTTTTAAAGTGACTGCACTGCATTCTTCAGTGAGAAAAACGTTTTTAGTCTCCCTCCAATCCATCTTATGACTTAAGATCTCTTTCATGAACTTACAATATGAGGGTATTTGCTCAAGTGCCTCTGCAAACGGAATCTTTATTTCAAGAGTCCAGATAGTCTGCAAAGCGGGCAAATTGTTTATCCTATTCCGCTTGATGGAGTTTCTGAAGATAAGGCATCTTGGCTTTAAATTCTTCAACCTTAGTTGCTGCAGGTTTATTTCCTACAGAAGTGGTTGGAGAAGCCTGCTTAAGGGGTTTGTTATCAGCACTTGCAGGTGTCTAACCCCTCATTTGCGTTTGAACGCCAAAATTGGGTGCTGTATAGGAATTTAACGCTAGATTGCCACTCTTTTCTAGCGTTTGAACCAGAATTGGCTACTGTATGGGCATTTAACACCGACTTCTAACCCTTTTTTGGTGTTTGAATGCCAGAATCATTTCTCTTTGGGCTCTTACTGTCCTTAGAAGGATTTTGGACATGAATTGGTCATCCTCTATCAGATGTTCCTTTCTTCGCTTACTGCTGCTTTGAGTTGAGACATTCAATATCTTTCCACTCCTTAAATGAACAGCTTGGCATTCTTCTATTATCTGTTTAGATAAGTGTTGTTTTGTCTGATTCAATTATTTTTCCATATTCTGGTTAGCATCTTTGGTTTCTTGTAGCATCTCTTTAAATTCTACTAACTATTTTGTTATAGAAAATAGTTGCTGATTGAGTTCAGCAACTTGTTCTGGAGGACTAAGTTCAGTGGATACTGCTTTAGACTCTTCTTTCATGGAGGACTCACTACTTAAGTACAGATGCTGATTTTTAGCAACCATATCTATGAGCTCTTGAGCCTCTTCAATTGTCTTTCTCATGTGTATCGATCCACCAGTTGAGTGGTCTAGAGACATCTGGGCCTTTTCTGTAAGCCCGTAGTAGAAGATGTCTAACTGCACCCATTCTGAAAATATTTTAGAGGAGCATTTCCATAGCATCTCTCTGTACCTCTCCCAGGCATTATAAAGAGATTCATTATCCTCTTGTTTAAAGCCTTGTATGTCTACCCTTAGCTGTGTCATCCTTTTAGAGGGAAATATTGATTCAGGAATTTGTCTGACAACTGTTTCCATGTTCTTATGCTGGCTTTGGATTGGTTGTTTAACCACCTCTTAGCTTGATCTTTTACAGCAAATAGAAATAGCAATAATTTGTAGACATCCTGATCTACTTCCTTATCACGTACTGTGTCAGCAATTTGTAAGAACTGTTCTAGAAACTCATTAGGTTCTTCCTGTGGAAGATCGGAATACTGGCAATTTTGCTGCACCATGATAATGAGCTGAAGGTTTAGTTCAAAATTGCTGGATCTGATAGGGGGTAAACAGATACTACTCCTATATGAAGCAGTAGTGGGGTTAGCATATGACCCCAGAGTCCTTCTGGACTGTTCATTTCCACTTAGGTCCATGATGGAGAAAGGGAGATGATGTGGATTGTAAATAAAAATTTTATCCCCCTTTTTTTATTAAAGAAATTAAAATAAAGTAAATAAAAAGAAATTTATGCAAGTTTCAAAAATTAAGAAAAGAAAAGGAAATAAAAGAAATTAGAAAACTAAATTAATTAATTAATTAAAAGGATTTGAAAAATTGTGGATGAGGATTTTCGAAAAATGAAGAGAGAAAAAGTGGTTAGGAAGTTTTGAAAAAGATACGATTTTAAAATTTTAGAGATTGAAACTATCTTAACAAGAAAACATCAAACTTAAAATTTTTCAATCAAACTAATAAAATAGGACAAGTAATTCGAAAATTAAAAAAAAAGAAAAAGGATTTTGAAAATTTTTATAAAAGATTTTCGAAAAATATAAAAAGAAAATTGAAAAAGAATTTGTTTTGAAAAAGATTTAAAAAAGATAAATTTTAAAAATTAAAATTTTGACTTGACTAACAAGAAACTACCAAATTTTAAAAATTTTGACTAAGTCAACCTAAGAAATTCGAAAATGATGAGTAAATAAAGGAAAAGATATTTTTTGAATTTAATGAGGAAAGAGAAAAATAATAAAATGACACCAAATTTAGAATTTTTAGATCAAAACAAAGAAAACAAACAAGAAAATTTTGAATGTCCAGATGAACACCAAGAACACTTTGAAGATCAAGATGAACACCAAGAACAAATTTTGAAAATTTTTCACAAAAAAAGGACAAAAAAAACACCAAACTTAAAAAAATTTTATACTTTGGACTCTAATAATTCGAAAATGTATAAGATAAATAACAAAAGACACCAAACAAGAAAATTTAAAGAAAAAATAAAGGAAATTATCAAGAACAACTTGAAGATCAAGAAAGAACTAAGAACATGTAATTAAAAATATGAAGAAAAATATAAACATGCAATTCAAAAAATTGAAGGAAAATAAAAACATGCAATTGACACCAAACATAAAACATGAAATTAAACTCAAACAGAAGACTCAATTATTAGTTTATTGGTTTTTATCTATTTATTAAAAATTTTCAAAAAAATATAGAAAAAGAAAATAAGAATTTTAAAATTTTAACAAAAATAATAATAAAAGACTCAAAGAAAAATTAAAGATTGATAAAGAAAAATAAGATTTTTGACAAAAAAAAATAAAAGACTCAAATTTAGTGACTTTAAACCAAAAAAAAAAGAAGATAAATTTTTCCTAATCTAAGCAACAAGATGAACCGTCAGTTGTCCAAACTCGAACAATCCCTGGCAACGGCGCCAAAAACTTGCTGCACAGAATTGCAACTCCGTACAATTAACCAGCAAGTGCACTGGGTCATCCAAGTAATAATTCCTTACGCGAGTAAGGGTCGATCCCATGGAGATTGTCAGCTTGAAGTAAGCCATGGTTATCCTGTAACTCTTAGTCAGGAGATTAGTGATAAAAATGATTTATGCTTTCTTATTGTCTTCTTCTCCAAACACGCATGGCTTCCTTCCATGGCAAACTGTATGTTGGTGGATTACCGTTGTCAATGGCTACCATCCGTCCTCTCAGTGAAAATGGTCCAGGTACAGTTTCTGTACGGCCAATCAACTGTTGGATCTCTCGTCTCGGATGAAAAATACCAGGCACAGCTACCGCACGGCTAATTATCTGTCGGTTCTCACTTGTGATAGAATAGGATCTCTCTATCCTTTTGCACACTGTCACTGCGCCCAACATTCGTGAGTTTGAAGCTCGTCACCGTCATCCTGTCCCAGATCCTACTCGAAATACCACAGACAATGTTTAGATTTTTCGAATCTCAGGAATGCTGCCAATTGGTTCTAGCCTCTACCACGAAGGTTCGAATATCACGAGTCTGAATTCTCTGTTGTCAGGAGATGCAAATCAAACTCGTGGATTAGAAACCCAAGAGATACGCACTCAAGCTGTCGCCCAATGACTACGTTGAGCTCAAATAGAACGGAAGTGGTTGTCAAGCACGCGTTCATAAATTTGAGAATGATGATTAGTGTCACGGATCATCACATTCTTCATATTGAAGTACGAGTGAGTATCTTAGAACAGAAGCAAGCGTGATTGAATATAAAACAATAGTAATTGCATTAATCCATTGAAACACAGCAGAGCTCCTCACCCCTACCTATGGGGTTTAGAGACTCATGCCGTAGAAGATACAATATGAGATATAGAATGTCATCAGTTACAAAATAAATCTCTAAAAGTAGTTTTTATACTAAACTAGTAACCTAGGTTTACAGAAAATGAGTAACTAAGTGCAGATAGTGCAGAAATCCACTTCCGGGGCCCACTTCGTGAGTGTTTGGGCTGAGCTTTGAAGCTTTCACATGAATAGGCCATTCTTGGAGTTAAACACCAGCTTGGGTGCCAGTTTAGGCGTTTAACTCTAACTCTGGCGCCAGTTCCGGAGTTTAACACCAGAAAAGGATCTTTGGTTGGTGTTTAAATGCCAGTTTGGACCATCAAATCTAGGGAAAAGTATGGACTATTATACATCTCTGGAAAGCCCAGATGTTAGCGTTCCAGCCCAATTGAGAGCGCGCCAATTGAATTTTTGTAGCTCCAGAAAAACGCAATTGAGTGCAGGGAGGTCAGAATCTAATAGCATCTGCAGTCCTTTCTCAGCCTCTGATTCAGATAATTGCTCAGGTCCCTCAATTTTAGTCAAAAAACACTTGAAATTACAGAAAAATACCCAAACTCATAGGAAAGTCCAGAAGTGTGATTTTTGAATAAAAATTAATAAAAATATAACAAAAAGTGAATAAAACATGCTAAAAACTATATGAAAACACTACCAAAAAGCGTATAAAATATCCGCTCATCACTCAACTAGCCTACTTGCACCTCCAAGTTTCTGATGGAAGCTCTAGTTTCCTGCATAAAATTATTTAGTAGTGTTTCCCAATCAGTGTTCTTTTGGGACTGAGAATTTGCTTGCTGTGGTGGCTGTAGTTGATGAGAGTAAAACTGGCGGTTATTTTGATTGTTCTGCAGAAAATCACCCTGAGAATTATTGTTAAAAATTCTGTGATCTCTGAAGTTGCTCTCTCCACCCAAAATTTGGGTAATTTCTCCACCCCTGATTATAGGTCTTAGAGTATGGATCATTATTGGGGTTTCTTTGAGCATTCCCTATGTAATTGACCTGTTCAGTAGAAGATTGAGCATAATCATAATTCTCACCTTGCATAGAGCTACCAGTCATGTCATAAGGGGCCTCTTGAGGTGCATTCTAAGTGTTGATATCTGATACCTGCATGCCACCCAATTGTTGAGTAATCAAATTCATCTGCTGAGACAAAATTTTGTTCTGAGCAAGAAGAGCATCAAAAGCTTCTACTTATAAAACGTCTTTCTTCTGAGGAGTCCCAGAGTTCACAAGATTCCTGTTAGATGAGTATAAATATTGGTTGTTAGCAACCAACTCAGTAAGCTCAGTAGTCTCCTCTGGTGTCTTTTTCATGTGAAATGAACCACCTGCAGAATTATCTAAACACATCTTGGACATTTCACATAAGCCCTCATAAAAGATATCCAACTGAGTCCATTTAGAGAACATGTCCGGAGGGCATCGCCTAGTCAGTAGCTTGAAACTCTCCCAGGCTTCATAAAGGGTCTCACTATCTTTCTATCGGAAGGTTTGAACCTCCACCCTCAGCTTAGTCAGCTTTTGTGGTGGAAAAAATTTAGTCAGAGATCTAGTGACCACCTTATCCCAAGTATCCAGACTCTCCTTGGGTTGAGAATATATCTACATCTTTGCTCTATCCTTCACAGCAAATGGGACAAGCATGAGTTTATATACCTCAGGATTCACTCTATTGGTCTTCACAGTATAACAAATCTGCAGGAAATTAGAAATAAATTGATTTGGATCTTCCTGAGGGAGTCCATGATACTGACAATTTTGTTGCACAAGAGTGACCAGCTGTGACTTCAGCTCAAAGTTATTTGCAGCTATAGGAGGCACCACAATACTCTTTCCATAAAGACCTGCATTGGGAGCAGTGTATGAGCCAAGCACTCTTCTAGGTTGTTCATTCTCATTCAGATTTGCCATATTGGCATTCACATCACAATTCTGATCCATGGTGGACTCTGCAGCTTCCCTTCCAAAGGTCTCTGTTAGATTTTCACTAGCCTTATAAAGTCTAACTTGTTGCAAGCACCGCCTAAAAGTCCTTGCAAGTTTAGGATCAAAATCTATAAGAGGTGAATTTATGAAGTTGGTCAAAAGGAAGAATCTGGAAGGAAGGAGACAAATATTAGGGAAGGAGAAGGGTGTCACGGATTGGTTTGGGGAAGGGGTAAAGGTTTGAAAAAAGGGAATGGTATCTCGGATTAGGAGGGGGTCACGGGTGTGGGAAGGGATGCATGGGTTGGGGAATGTATGTAGGGGAGTGGGGTATCTTGGCATTGATTGGAAAGGGTTGGAGGAGATTTGGTGCATAATTGATGAGATTTGGTTAGGAATAATAGGAAATAGAAAGGTTGACGCCAAACTTGGAAAGCTTGGAGTTTGGCGCTGTGAGTCCCGAAACTAGTGCCTTCTCCTGGCGCCAAATTTGGGCAGGCGCCACCCCTACCTTTTTTTTTAATCCCAAGTCAAATGCCAGGGGAGCCAAGTTTGGTGCCCCCTGGCAGAAAGCACAGCCTTAAGTTGTCTTCATGGTGGCGCCAAACTCCAGAACTCCAAGTTTGGCGCCACCTCTTCAGAATGTCACCCCTACTTTGTGCGCATCATGTGGCGCCAAATTTGATATCCCAAGTTTGGTGCCACCCTTCCAGAGTGCAATAGCCAAGTTGTGTGTTGTGTCTGGCGGCAAACCTCGAAAGCCCAAGTTTCGCGCCTCCTAGTCCGCAATAAACACTCCCAAGGTGGTCAAAAATTCTTCTAAGTGTACAGGTTCCTGTTCTTAATATTCTGCATGATCAAAACACATGTAAAACATAGGAAAAATAGTAGGGACGTAAACAAAACCAAATAAATACACAAAATCAAATTAAAATTCAAACTTAAGGATACAAAAACATCGAGTTGCCTTCCGACAAGCGCTTATTTAACGTCACTAGCTTGACGGTTAGTTCTGCTAGTTCAACAGATGAGCAGACTTGTGACGAAACCTCGCCTCTAAGATACTGCTTCAACCTCTGGTCATTAACTGTAAACTTTCTATCAGAATTCTCTTCCTGAATCTCCACATGACCATACGGTGATGCTTTGGTAACCACTAACGGTCCTGACCATCGGAATTTCAGCTTCCGAAGAAAGAGTTTGAGCTTTGAATTGAACAGAAGCACTCTCTGACCTGGCTCAAAGACTCTGATGACAATCTTTTTATCATGCCATATTTTAGTTCTCTCCTTATAGAGCTTGCCATTCTCATAGGCTGAATACCGCTATAAGCAGTACCAGTTTATGTGTTGTGGTGCTTGTTTGTAGCTGGAGCCAGCCACGGTTTATGTTGAGAGGGACACATAGATTTTGAGGAGTGTTAGCACATGGACTTGAGATGTTCTCTCAAAACTTTCAACATGCCTTCAAAGGTAACAATTTCCATGTTAGAATATTGAACAATTACATTCATAATGAATTGTGTTTTATGTTTATTGTGATATTTTTTTAAAAGCAAAAAAAATGTTTTATTTCATTAAGAAATATATAAAACTTGGAATTCAAAATATAAGAAAAATTCTCAAATTTTACATTACAAGAGTACAAGGAGTACGTACTTTTTTTAGGATGTGAAAAAAATCTAAGAATAAAATAGAAACTGACATTAAGAAGTAAAAATTGTAAGTAAAGTAAGAATCTCTTGATTTTCACTAATGTGAACTATTTTGTTTAAAGTAAATTCATTGGACGTTTTGTGAAAAAAATTGTGAGTATTATTTTTTTTGTCAAAAATGTCTATAAATTCTTTTTTATATATATATTTAGTTGAGTTATTCAACCACAAACGCAGAATAAAATTAAAAAAAAATTCAACAAATAAAATAACATCTAAACATATAAGAGATTTTTCAAAATTACAATCCGGTACACACTAAATCAAATCATAGTCATTTTGGAAAATCTCTTTTATGTTTAGATGTTATTTTGTTAGCTCAACTTATTTTGTTTTGTTGTATTTCTTTTAATTTTATTTTGCGTTTGTGATTGAATAACTCAACTAAAGATTAAAAAAAAGAATTTATAGATATTTTTGACAAAAAAATACTACCCACAATATTTTTTCAAACAAAACGTCCAATGAATTTTTTTTAACAAAATAGTTCACATTAGTGAAAATGAGGAGATTTTTACTTTACTTATAATTTTTACTTCCTAATATCAGTTTCTATTTTATTCTTATTTAGATTTTTGTTCGCATCCAAAAAATGTACCTACTCTTTGTACTTTTGTATTGTGAAATTTGAGAATTTTTTTATTTTTTTATATTTTGAATTCCACGTTTCATATGTTTTTAATGAAATAAAATATTTTTTCATTTTTAAAAAAAATATTACAATAAACATGGAACATAAAATTCATTATCAACGTAATTGTTCAATATTCTAACATGGAACCTTGACTGGATTATTACCTTTGAAGGCATGTTGAAAATTTTGAGAGAACACCTCAAGTCCATGTGCTAACAGACCTCAAAATTTATATGTTCTCTTTCAACGTAAACTGCGGTTGCCTCCAGCGGTTTACAAGCAAGCACCACAATTTATGATCAACTCTACTTGTACAGAAACTGCTGCTCCCTATAGCGGTTTTAGTTTGGCACACTGTTTAATGTAAATCGTGGCTACCAGTAGCCGTTTATCGTTCTCCTCTAATCCGCTATTGACAGTAGCCGTTTCCATAAATTGGTAAAAAGTTGCAATCTTGATCTCTATTTATTTTATTTAAGTGAATTGTCCTAAAAATAATTGGTATAGGGTTGTTGCAGTATGTTCCATTAAAAAAAAATTTATAACAAAAAGTAAAATTACTACAATACAAAATAATATTTTATAATTTGAATAAAAAATAAAACTTGTTACAAAAGTGATAACAAATTTTATCATGTGAGATGTTTTTTGTAACAATATAATTTTTTCTATCACAATTTTGTTACAAAATATAACTCGATTTGTAATATTTTTCATTCCTTTGGTTATAAAAGTACAATATTTATTTTATAACAAGTTTTTAATACAAATTACACACACATAATTTGTCAAATTGTATTATTTTTTAATTAATTAATATATTAACAAATTTACTGAGCAAGTCAATATTTATATAATATATAATAACTTAGATAATTTAAACATCTTTAATTTAACTAAGATTATTTTAAAGTAAAAGAGCATTAAAGTTAGTTCTACAAGTTCAACCATAATACAAAAGTTCTATATAGATTAATCTCTCTGTGACTAAAAATATTCTTAAATCCTATAGCTAGCATGTTGTCATCATTTTGATACTTCTATAAATGTAAAATCAAACAAAAAATTAGAAACACAAAATAACACTAATTACAATTATAACATCAATCATCCACCAATCAATCACTCAATTCAACGTCAAGGTAAATCTAAATATCAAAAATCTTATCGTATATTAGTATGATTATTCTAAAGACAATCTCAAATAGTCAAAGTATGTATAAGCTTGGATCTCTCAAGGTCACAATCCTCAATATAATTAAAGAAATGATTGTAAATTAAAGAAATAAAAATTAAAAGAGATTTTACGTAATTAAATTAAAAAGCTTTGACCGGGAGTATGATTAATTGAAAGTTCTATTCTTGTTGAAATTTTTTCAAGTATAGTATCAAAAGGTTGTTATTTTCACTTAGTTAACCCTTACTAAATAAAGGAAAGTCAAGTGATTGACCTAACTCTTATTCACAAATCCTAATCCTCTCCCTTAGGAAGGACTAGCGTTAGTAAATAGAGAATTAGCCAACAACTTCCAATTTAACTAATCACTTGAGCATTCCAACTTAAGTGTCTCCTTTTAATCAACCCCCATGTCAAGTTGGAAATCTACTCTATCAACATGCATACCATCTTCATTGTTGGGAGAAGGGAGTAGAAAGGAGACATGATAATAAAATTGAAAGCAATTAAATAAATAATAAAATTAAATAAAAAAGTACTCTTTGCATTAATAATTTAAATGAACATTGAACCTGTGATGAAGAAGTAGAAATCCTAATCCTAAAATTAAGAGAATCCTAAATCCTAATCCTAAGAGAGAGGAGAGAGCCTCTCTCTCTAAAAACTACATCTAAATTATGAAGAGTGAAAAATGAGTCTGATTTGAGGTGTCCCTGAGTCTCTGCATATTCCCTAACTTTAATCTGTGTTTCTGGGCCGAAATCTGGGTCAAAACGCGGCCCAAAATCATCTTCAGCGTATTCTGTAATTTCTGCAGATCGCGATGTAACGCGTACGCGTCAGTCACGCGTACACGTCATTCAACGATTTTCCTCTCCACGCGTGCGTGTCAGGCACGCGCTCGCGTCGTTCACGTGAACTCCAATCCACGCGAATGCATCAAGCACGCGTACGCGTCGCCGTGATTTTGTCCAAATTGCGCGCATGCATCCGCCATACGTGCCCGTCGCTGTCCGCTGGTTGTCTCCTTTATTTCTTGTGCTCCTTCCCTTTTTGCAAACTTCCTCTCCATTCTCTAAGCCATTCCTACCCTATGAAGCTTGAAACACTTAACACACATATCAAGATATCAAATGGTATAAAAGAGAAATTAAAATACACAATTTAAAGCTTGAGGAAGCAAGTTTTCAGTCATAGAATAAATTTGAAAATGAATTGTAAATACATGCAAATTATATGAATAAGTGGGTGAAAAGTTGATGAAAACCACTCAATTAAACACAATATAAATCATAAAATAGTGGTTTATCATAAATCTTTAAGAAGAGAATACTTAAAATTAATTAACAATTTTGCTAGATACTCCCACATACAATTTTGAAAAAATTTTTGACATAGCCTTCCTTAAAATATAGACATATCCACCTTTATGGTTCCCACAAATCCAACCAACCTCTCATTCCACAAGTTCTCAATCCTCAACATTAATTAAATATCTATTCAAGTTCTTCATCCTTATACACAAGAATCGAAAGTATAGAAACGACAAACTAGTGGCAACAGCAACCACAGCTCACAGCAGCAATGACTAAAGGAAGAACAATGACAACATCATCAATGATAACAGTAAAACAGTGGCAGAAATAAAATAGAACAAACAATCACTAACCAATCCAAAATGGTGGTGAAATAGAACTAACAGTGGTGTGAAATAACTCCTTCAATGTTTTCAAAGGGTAAGGAAGTGGTGAAAGGTTCCAGTGAAGGAAGATTAGAGGACAGAGCATAGCCGGGCCAGACAACAGTAGCTTTCCAACGAGCTTTTCTTTGGCGGCGATACAGCAGCTCAGTGACGGGGTCTAAAGGCCTTTCCTGCGACAGCAGCGGTGGCATCTTCACCACCGTCGCACCTTTTCCCTTTCTTTTTCCACTATGCACCGTGCTCTCTTTCTCTCCTCGCATTCTGTTCATCGCATTGACAGTGGCAGCTCCAATCGACTCCACGGGTGATGGCGGTGCACGACGGTGACAGCAGGATGGTTCTATTCTTTCTCTTCTCCGTTGCGGTCTCCCTCTCTCTGTCATTCATCTCTCTCTCGTGCGTCACTCTCTCCCCCTCCATTCTTGTGCTCAACAGCGACGACAACTCCCAAGCCTACCGGTACTGTTTCTCCCCTTCTCTTCTTCTTCCTTCATTCTCAGTTCTCTTTGTATTCCTTTCTCTCTTTCTTTGTTCAGAGTGCGTGTGTGAGTTGCAATAAAGTTAGGACAATTGTGAGAATCAGGGGATTCAGGGTTAGGTTTAAAAAAAAAAAGATAAAGGTAGTTTGAGAATTTTATGAAAATTAGGCAATAAAATAGTAATTAGAATCAAATCTATAAAATAAAACTCTTTTTGGAACACAAAATATTTATTTGTCAACTTATAAATTAGTTTAAAATAATCACTAATTTAAAAGTAGAAATAATCTAATTATTTTCTTTATTCCTTAAATTAAAGTATTAAACCCCAAATCTTAATTATTCAAATTAAATCATATAAAATTATTATTATTCAACTACTAAAACTTTAAATTTCAAATATAGAAAATACTCAATTATTATAAAATCAAATAAAAATATGATTTAATTCGAACTCAATTTATAAAAATTTGATTTAGTTACCTTTAACAAAGTAATTTTTGAAAATAAAGCTTTGAACAAATGAAATAGACCAAAACTAGTTCATAATATAACTTCCAAAAATTCAGGTCTAACAGGAGGTAGCGACGAAGACTGGAAGCTGTGAGGTTCATAACTTCAGGCTACAATGAGGTTTCAGATAGAGGCTGCAACGATTCTCCTGAAGCTGCGACGAGAATCTAGATCTAGTAGATAATTTGACACAGGCGCATAGAGACAACGATTCTAGGGTGAGAATGAGAGGGGGTAGCGGCTAAAGGAGGAGAGCATAGCGGTGAGAGAGTAGGAAGGTGGTGGATGCCGTGAGAGAAAAAGAAATTTCAATATGTGAAATTTTATGTTTGAATTTTAGAAATTAAAAGTGTATAAGGGAAGTTAGGAATTTTGTTTTAAAACTGACGTGTTTAGGAATTTTACTCAAAATAAAATTTTAATGTTTTTTATTTATATTAAACAATAATTTTTTTAGATTTGAAAAATTATAGTTTTAGTCAAAATTTAAAAATTAATTATTAGTAAGGATTAGATATATTAATTCTTTACAAAATTAAAAATAATTTTTACAATTTTAATAATTAATAATTTAATCATTAATTTTTCATAAAAAATACTTAATATAAACAATATTTTAGAAAAATTAAAATTTTGAAAGAAAATAAAATTATCCCATAAAAAATTATACAAACAAATTTTTTTAACCCTTAAAAGGTTAATATTTTGAAATTTTCCTTTTAGGTACAAAAAATTTTTAAATTTTCTGATAAACAAATAATTTGTTACAAATAATATTAAATTTTGTGACAAATTAATTCTATGTTACAAAACAATTCGAGTTTTTAAAATATATATATATATTGTTATAAAATATTTTGAACTTTTACAAGAACTTAATTTTTTGTTATAAAATATTATAAAATTTTACAACAAAAATACCATTTTATTATAAGTCAACATAATTTATAACAAAAGATTATATTATTACAAAATATTAGAACATTTTGTAAAAAAGTGTCTTGTTGTTACAAATCATTCTTAATATGTAATAATAACTTAATTTTGTTATAAAAAAATAATTTGTAATAATTTTAAATTTATTACAAATACTCTATTTTCTTATAGTACTATATATCTAACATTTCCATCAAATTAATTTTTTGATTGTTTATATTATTTTTTAGTTTGACAGGTTAAGGATTAATTCGTTACAAATCTGAGTTCTATTTAAAAATACGTTACTGACTAATAAATTATTGCATGTACAAGACAAATTCAAATTCTCGACACTTAAAAACGAATAAATAAACGGACCACTCACTAAACTCAAGTTAGGTTTCGAATTGAACAAACTAATTTGGCACTGCATGCGAAGATTGATTAGTTGGAAACACTTCTATTCACTTTCCTAAATAATCATTTTCTATAGTTTTTCATGACAAAACCTAACAGTATTATGTTGAAACCATAAAAGGCGCTTTATTATTACTATGATGATGATGATTTATCACCATGATGGCACTTTCCACCTTAAGCTAATAATAATTTGTCAAATTCAATCATGACCTATTTATCGAGAGTCTCTTGCCAATGATGAATAATCAAATTATTCAATGGCGACATCGATCACAAGCTTTACCCCAACTTTACTAATTAATTGATAGTTTATATATACGTACGTGTACATAAATGTATTATACTATATCTAACACTTTCAAGAAAAAAAACTAATGTGTTAAAATTGGTCATAAAAAATTATAATACTGATAAATCTGATCATAGAAAAATAAAAATTAATTTATAATTATAAAAAATAAATAAATTTACTTGAATCTTAAAAAAATATCTTAAATATTTTTTCGTTTCTAATGTTTTGAGTCAAAATCAAAATCGTTTTCGACCCTTTTTATTAAGGAATAAGTATGATTTTGGTCCCTATCGTAGAGGTCAAAAATTTATTTCGTCCCCTGCCTTTTTTTCACTATAAAATAGTTCCCAAAGTTTCAGTTTGTTTTAAAATCGTCCTTTTTACCAATTTTATTTTATTTATTACCAATTTACCCCCTCATTAAAATAATTTTAAAATAAAAACAAATATAAAATAAAGAAAAAGAAAGAAAGGGATACAGAGAAGCGGGGTGGGTGGGGAGAGAAAGAAAGAAAGGGGGGCGACACCGCCTTGCCACCTTGTCGCCCAGCCGTCCTGCTGCACCGCACCACCACCAGCTTCTTCTTCTTCTTCTTCTTCACCGCCTTGCCACCTTGTCGCCCAGCCGTCCTGCTGCACCGCACCACCACCAGCTTCTTCTTCTTCTTCTTCTGTGAATTAGATTTTTTGTGAAATTTGTTGTGGAATATTGTTGTTGTTGAAATTTGAATTTGGAATATTGTTGTTGCTGAATTTCTTGATTATTGTTCAAAGTGCATGTTGTTTGAATTTTCTAATGATGATGCCCTGCCGTCCTGCCGTCCTGCACCACCACACCACCACCATTTCTTCTTCTTCTTCCTCTGAACAAAGTGCATGTTGCTTGATTTTTCTGCTGCTGATGATGATGATGACCATGATGATATTGGTGGTGGTGGTGGTGGTTTTGGTTGGGCGTAGATTTCTGTTCTGGTGGTGGTGGTGGTTGATTTTGGGATGAAAGGAGAAGGAAGGGTATTTTCGTCCGAAGGACGATTTTAAAACAAAGTAAAACCTTGGGGACTATTTTGGAGCGAAAAAAAGGTCGGGGACGAAATAAATTTTCAGCATCTACGTTGGGGACCAAAATCATACTTATCCCTTTTATTAATTAATATCATCCTCAGCGTCAAAAATCATTTTAAAATAATCTTCTTCACATGAAATGTAATTACATGACGATTTTGCCCCTAATAAAACACCCTTTTCTACCCACTAACCACCCCATTATTATTATCAGCTCATTACCATCACCATTACCACCACAACTCTCTCTCTCTCTCTCTCTCTCTCATCACAATGTAACGTAATTCAAACCAAGTTTGTGTAGTTGTTGGATTTGAGTTTCGGCTTTCTTCAAGATGGTGTTATTGAAACTGCCACAGAGATTGCTATTTCTGGTAACTACCACGAGGATGACGAAGTTGACGGGCCTGGCGTCCATAAAGGGTCGATGACGTTCTCATCTTGGAGATGACAGTTGATGTCGTACAAGACTTTGATGAGCGTTTCGGTGAAGCATCTGTCATTTAAGACGGCTTCTTGGGCTTGTCAAACCCTAGCAGTGGCAATGAGCTTCATGACATTGGTGATCTTGTGGGTATTCATAACGGTATTGATTATTTCTCCGAGTTTTCTAACTTCGCAAA
>NC_029774.3:95430407-95431575 GCF_000817695.3 Arachis duranensis | reverse complement strand
AGCGGTGATGGTAATGAGCAGATGATGATGATGGGATGGTTAGTGGGTAGAAGAATGTGTTTTATTAGGAAAAAAATCATCATGTAATAAACATTTCATATAAGAAGGATGATTTTTAAAAAGATTTCTAACATTGAAGATGGTATTAATAAAAAAATAAGAATAATTTTAATTTTACCCCAAGACATTAGGGACCCAAAAAGTACTTAACCTAAACAAATATCTAAAATTTTTCAAATTATTCTTTCTAACTTATGCCCAAATTCTTATACTATCTCTCATCCAATTTTTAACTCTTCACTACCACCCCTAACCCACCTACAGTAACTACAATAATAAGATTAATTGGAAGAGTTCTCCACCCTCCAAAGCTGCATCTTGGAGAGGGAGGTCATGTGAGGAACCTCACCTGCACCTTCGTAGCACGACCATAATGGAATTGCTGAGTAGGCAGATGCTCATGACTTTTAGTGGTACCTTCAAGAAAAAGTAGTCCGATATCCTAAAATTCATAAATCATTTAACTCAAATATATGAATAAGTGGAATTTATCTCAATAAGAACATTATTAATAGCCCCAATTCAAATCGAGTCAAGTTCTCAACAATGTCCTTTTTTTGGAATCAAATCTCAAGAAAGTATAGAAAAAAATCTCAAACAATAACCTCCAATTTTTATACGCATAATGGAGGGAAAACACAAAGGGTATACAGACTTAATATAATAGCCAAGACAAGTATCAATGTTATAAGCTAATGCTGCCTGTATTCGAATATGAACAGGTTCATAGTTCTTGACAAATTCGGCCTTCAAAATGAATCCAAAGTTGATGGATGCACTATTGTTCTCTACAACTCGTTGCCTTTTTAGATACTGATCCGTTAGTTATAGCTTAACTATGAAACTCTATAGCACACTTAATAAAATTAAAACTATTTGACTATTCCTTTAACGTATTTAATTTTCTGTTAGCTCAGATAAGAAGGAAATTCTATTAAGGGTATGATGATACTCATCTCAAAGAGAGAGGATAATGTTATGATCGATTACCAAAAGATTAGGTCAGCGAGAGTAACTTCTCAAAGCACGTTCACTCACCAAATACTCTATAAAATAAAAAATCATAGCAGGAAAAAAGGTATACTATTCACTTTAAATACTCACTATT
>NC_029774.3:95429999-95430324 GCF_000817695.3 Arachis duranensis | reverse complement strand
ACCATCCTCTTTTCTCTTCAAGTCAATGTATACCTCACCCCCAGGCAAAGACGAGCTTACATCTGGATAGAACGAGCTATGCATCATCATCAAGGTTTACCATACAAGCACATTTGGCTCCCACTGTGGGCAACTTTAACCTAATCCCACAATTTTCTTTTCTATTTATTTTTACCCTCGTTTGTAGGACTTCAACAATGGCAGATGAACATACCCCGCCTCTTCCTTCGCAAGCTCAGGCCAAGTTGTTAGTCATGAACACAATTCTATAAGCTGAGGTCCAAAGAGTGATCGAGTTATTAGATCAATGATAAAACAATCGAGA
>NC_029774.3:95418662-95429953 GCF_000817695.3 Arachis duranensis | reverse complement strand
AATAACCACGATGACCACACCTTAGAAGCCAAAATTATGGTAAAGGTCACCCTAGCGAAAGGAACAAAGAGCAAACCCTTTTTCATAGGAGATAATGAGTTTCCAAATACCAAAATACTTTACCTCGGCGACGACCTTAAAACCCCACGATAGGCTCGGTGACCATAATATACACGTTACAAAGATCCAATATATGATGCTACTGAATGATGCCTCTGACCCAACACATTATTGTTCATTTCCTATCTTTTTAGATGGTGCAGCTTTATTTACTCTAATTTTATTTTTTTTCCTGTAGAGATTTATCTCAAATTTTGACGATTTTGTCGGCCTATTCGTAAACAAATTTACAACTTCTAAGATATACATCCACGACTCTGACTACCTTAGCACCGTCAAGTAAGGACAACGCTAGAGTCTTAAAGATTTCATAACAAGGTTTGCTAAGGTGGCCACGGAGATCCCAAACCATACCTCAATCCAGATGTCTATCTACATGCACTGAAGAGTGACCTTCATTTCGAAAAATTCTAGGAGACCATAGAAATAGAAAAGCTAAATACTCAGGACAAGTTCAAAGAAAAAGCAATAGGCCAACTGTTGATAGAAGAACTCTATCAAGCTTAAAAATAGATAAACTAGGTGCAAACTAAGAAGAAGATATGCAAAACAAAAATCAAGGAAACAAGGATAATTGGAAGCCTTTCAAAGTGACCCCAAATTTGACACCTATATCCCATTCAATGCAAAAGGAAAGATATCATCAAAGACATACTACATTCTAAGCTAATCAAACCCCTAAGTAAGGCTATAAGTTTTATCAAGACTAGAGATATATAGATAAGTCAAAGTATTGCACATTTCATTAGAAGTATGGACACACTACAGAAGACTATCATTGCAAAGGATCTCCTCAAAAAATTAGCTGAGTAAGGCCTCCTGGACAAATACATTGATGGTCACATGCAAAAAGAAAATATAGCACATCATGATGAACCGTCAAATACCAACAAGAACCATAGAGATAAGGGAAAAAAAGTAGCCAAAACATCTGCACAACCGTGGCATTATTAATTGCATCTCTAGTGGTTTTGCAGGTGGAGGTAGCAACAACTCTACCAGAAAAAGGTCGTATAGAGACATGATGTCAGTGACTAGATCTGAGCCGATATCAATCACTAAACTAAAAATTCCAAAGATAATATTCCAGGAATCTAACCTTAAGGATATAGGCATAAACCTGAATGATCTTGTTGTTATATCCATACAAGTAGGAAACTTGTTAATTTGAAAGGTCCTCCTAGATCCAAGGTGTAGTGTAGATGTCTTTTTCTACTCTACATACAAAAAAATGAAGTTAAGTGATAAAGCCCTACAACCATCAACAGGTGACAAGTTGTTGAATGACAAGAAGGTGGTGAAAGATACAGGTGGGTTAAGAGTGGTGGTGAAGAATATTTGAAATTGAAGGTGGGGTATGATTAGAATTTAGTGTTGATTAGGCTAGGGAATGATGCATGAGCATCATTCATATCTTTTCTATATGATTTATATGGAAATTTATTGATTTCCTAGAAGATTTAAGTTATTTACACCCTATTAGATGCTATTTTGAGTTGTTGTTCCATTATGTTGATTACAGGTAGCATTCGGGTGAAAGACGTGAAAAATTTCTTGAAGAAGAAGCTCATCACTATCCCTTTTTTTGGCAAGGTGGCGCTAAATGCCACATCACTAGCGTTTAGCACTGGATCATACGAACTCCCCATTATTCTCAGGATAGGTGGCGCTAAACTCCACATCACCGGCATTTAGCACCGGGTCTTTGGAAAGTGTACAATTTATAATAGAAGTCAGCATTGCAAGTATAGTTCTTAATCGATAAAAATTCCACGTATCAATTCAAAAGGGGTTATCACAAAATTAAGAATGAAATACCGGGAGTAGAATTCCCAGATTGTCTCCCAACGAGTTGCTAAGAGAGTGCAAATTATTGATCAGGGATTTCTCAGAAATTTGGAGTTTGGGGGAATGGACAAATAAATGATTATAAATTAACAAGAGATTTTATGTAATTGAAATAAAAGTCTTGGCTAGGAGAAGATTAATCAGAAGTTCTATCCTTGCTGGATTCCCCAAGATCAATGGTAATAGGTTGTTGTTTCTACTTAGTTAACCCTCAACGAATAAGGAAAAGTCAAGTAGTTGAGCTAGCTCTAATTCACAAGTCCTAATCCTCTCCCTTGGGAAGGATTAGCGTTAGTGACTAGAGAGCCAGCCAACAACTTCCAATTACCTATTAACTCTTGGGTCTTCCAACTCAAGGGTCTCCTAATATTAATCAACTCCAAAGTCAAGTTGGCAGTCTACTCCATTGACATGGATGCCATATTTGCATTCATGTAAAGGGAGTAGAGAGAAGACATGATAATTGGACTCAATTGAAAATAATCAAGAAATAATGAAATTAAATAGAAAAGTATCCTTGCATTAATTAATTCCAAAATCGAAGGTATCCATATAACTCTAAACAAAGTAAATGGGAGATAAAAAGGGTAAAGGAATATGAACCAAACTAGAATGATAAAAACTTCACGGAGTTAGTAACTCTTCTCAATATCCAACTCAAAAGCATAAAACTTAAAGATCTCTGAATGTGAAGAACCCTCGAGGAAGTAGTGATTTTTCCCTCCAAGATTCCCCAAAAACTAAAACTAAAAACTAAAACTAATAATGTGCGAATCTCCCTTGAGTCTCTGCTGTCCCCTGGCTCTAGTCTGCATTTCTGGGCCGAAAATTGGGTCCAAACTCAACCCAAAATTGCCCCTAACGTTTTCTGCGATTTCTACACATGGCGCATGTCACGCGCACACGTCATGTACGCATGCACGTCAATGGTCCTCTGCGCGTCTCATGCGTACGTGTCAGGTACGCGTCCGCGTCACTATGGGGTGCACCAAATTGTGAGTGTGCGTCAGGTACGTGTGCGCGTTGATTCTCGCTGGTCAGCTCCTTAGTTTCTTGTGTTCCTTCCATTTTAGCAAGCTTCCTTTCCATCCTCTAATCCATTCCGGCCCTATAAAGCCTGAAAACACTTAACACACGGATCACGGCATCGAATGGTATAAAGGGGAATTGAAAATACACAATTTAAAGGCCTAGAAAGCAAGTTTTCAACCACTGAATAAAATTAGGAAGGATTTGTAAAACCATGCAAATTGTATGAATAAGTATGCAGAGAATTGATAAATACCACTCACTTTAGCACAAGATGAACCATAAAGTAGTGGTTTATCAAGCCCCAGCAGTGAGATTTGGAGTGATCCCCACGTCTGTGCCCAGATCAACACAGAGGAAATCAATTGAATTCAAATCAAGTTTTAAAATAGAAAAAGATACTATTAGGTTTTAATTTAAGTCTTGTATCAATTAGCTAGCATTAGGACTATAAATAGGAAAGATTAGAAGCTTTGTGGACTCTTTTTCTCTTCTCTACTTCGGCACTTTACAATTTACATTTTTACACCTGAGGATTTTCTCTGCACCTGAGCCACTAAACCTCCATTGTTAAGGTTAGGAGCTCTATTTATTTTAATAGATTAATAACTATTTATTTTTCTACTATTGATTAATGCATTGATTTTTGTTTAAGAATTGGTTTCGTTTTTCATCCTAAGATTAGAGTATATTGGAAAATAACCCTAATCTAAATTGAATTCCAATGAATCTTGGAAAAGTTAAATCACTGGAATTAAAAGTTTGAAACCTATTTCTCACAATTCTTCAATTATCTGGATTTAATATGATACGTGACATATAATCGGATTATTTCTGGGTTCCTAGGGATTGTGTGACTTATAAATCATAATTTGAACTTAATCTTTTAACACAATTGATTGATCAAGGAATTGACTGTTGATTGGGTTAGAAGAGATTAAATTGCCAAGAAATTGGAATTCAATCACCTAGGATTTGTCATGAACTAAATTTTTGTATGATCAAGGTAGTTAACAATGATTGTTAATCCAGAAATTTAAACATCTCCATAACCTTAACTCTCATCTCATATTATTTTCTCACATGTTTGTTATTTTCATTCTTCAATTCACTGTCTTTTATGCTATTTGATATTCAAAACTCTTAATTTCACTTGTCTAACTAGAATAATTAGTCAACCATTGCTTGCTTAGTCCGTTAATTCTCATGGGATCAATACTCATTCACCATGAGTTTATTTACTTGATACGACCTGGTGCACTTGCCGGTAGTTTGTGGTAAAATTCTGCATCAAGTTTTTGGTGCCGTTGCCGGGAATTAACTGTGATTAACAACTACCAATTGATTGATAAACTAGATTAGGCTTTTTTGTTTTTATTTTATTTTTCCTTTAATGCCGCTTTATTTTCTTATTTATTTTTCTTTTATTTTCGTGTGCTTTACTGGAGCTCTCTTTATTATGACGTTGAGAATCCCAATTTTTCTTGTTTTTTGATTGTTTGTGCAGAGAAACAGGGATAGAGAACCTCTTCTGTATGACCCTGAGATTGATAGAAGTCTTTGAAGACAGAAGAAACAAGCTAGAGCTCAAGGAGTTAAAGAAACCTTTGGGGATGAATCTGAAGAGGATTTTGGTGTTAGTATGGTAGACAATACTGAAAATCTTGTGGTCAACAACTCCAACAATGCTCCACTCGTTTGAAGAACTCTGGGGTCGTATACTAACTCTAATCCTGGAAATTGTGTGGGGAGCATTGTGGCACTGGTTATGAATGCCAATAATTTTGATCTGAAACCTGAACTGATTATATTGGTTCAACAAAATTGTCAGTTTAATGGAAGTATTCAGGAAGATCCCAATTTATTCATCTCCAATTTTCTGAGGATTTGTGACACAGTCAAAACTAATAGGGTTCATCCTGATGTTTATCGGTTGTTGTTATTCCCTTTTGCTGTGAGGGACCAAGTTAGTCAGTGGCTCGAGACACAACCCAAGAAAAGTATAGCAACCTGGGATGATTTGGTTAGTAAGTTCTTAACTAAATTCTTTCCACTTCAAAGATTGACTAAGCTAAGGACAGATATTTAGACTTTCAGACAACTTGATGGTGAGTCTCTCTATGAAGCTTGGGATAGGTACAAGGCTACAGTGAGAAAGTTCTCCCCATACATGTTTGCAGATTGGGTACAGTTGCAATTTTTTTATGATGGGATCACTCCAGCTTTGAGACTTTCTTTGGATAATTCTGAAAGAGGATCCCTGTAGATAAAGACCACTGATGAGGCCTTGGATTTGATAGAGATGGTGGCCAATAATTAGTATTTGTACTCTTCAAAAAGAACAATGAGGAAGAGAGTCATGGAGTTGGATGCCTTAGATGCCATTCTTGTTCAAAATAAAGGCATGTCTCAGCAGATTAATGCCATCACTCAACACTTGGGAGGTATGCAAGTTTCATCCGTGGCTACCCAAGATAATTCTTATGACATGAGTGGTGGAGTATCTGTATCTCAATTTGGAAGCTATGGCAATCAGCAACCTTTTGCTGAACAGCTTAATTATTTGGGTAATTCTTCAAAACCACCTGAAGTTAGGATTTTTGCTAGTAAAGAATTTTGTAAAAATACAGTCGCGTTGAGAGTATAAATTCTAAACCAACAGAAAATCCCTTCGTACAAACATTTGGTTGTCACAAGTAACAAACCCCTTTGAAATTGATAACCGAAGTATTTAAACCTCGGGTCGTCTTCTCAAGGAATTGCAGGGAAGTATGAATTATTATTGGTTATGCAAAGGTATAATTCAGGGTTTTGAAAAAGGTTTGAATAAGAGAAATAAATTGCAGGGACTTAATAAATTAATAACTAATAAAACTCTTGGCAAGGTATGAAAACTGTAAGTCCTATCCCAGTTATCCTTATCAATTGTGATGAGAATTGGATTTTTCTCCCACTAAGTTAACCTCTAACTATGAAGGTAAGTTAAGTGGATGGAATAAGTTTGGTTCCTCAGGTCCTAGTCTTTCCTTGGAAAAGGCTAGAGTTATTGGAACTCGAGTTAATTCTTGAAGAATTCCAATTTTCAGTCAACAATGAGTTTGATAACTCAAGAGTTACCAATTAATCAACCAAGGCCAAAAGGGAAGAAAATCTACTCGAATGAAAATAATTTGGATAAAGCCAAAGCATCCATAACATATAAGTCTGAAATACCTCAATTTATATTAAATAAAAAAAATCCTAACATGAATGACACATAAGCCAAATAGGCAACATAAGTAATACAAGCATTAAAGTATCTGAAAATAAAAGAGAAATATAAAGTAAAAGGAATATTGAACCTGTGATGAAGAAGAAATAAATCCTAATTTCTAAAAATCCTAATCCTAAATCCTAAGAGAGAGGAGATAACCTCTCTCTCTAAAAACTACATCTAAAACCTAAAATTGAATTATGATCTGATATGAATTCCTTCTCTGAGTCTCTGCATGTTCCCTGACTTTAATCTGTGTTTCTGGACCAAAAACTGGGTTGAAATGTGGCCCAGAATCTCTGCCAGTGACTTTTGTAATTCTGCAGATCGCGCATGTCACGCGGCCGCGTTGTCCACGCAATCGCGTCACTCAGCGTTTTTCGTACCATGCGTGCACGTCGTCCATGCATTCGCGTCATTCGTGCAGCTTCCAGTCTGCGCGGTCGCGTTAGGCACACGAACGCGTCACTTTGATTTCTTCCATTTCGCACAGTCGCGTGAGCCATGCGACCGCGTGACTTCTCGCTGGTCATCTCCTCAATTCCTTGTGTTCCTTCCATTTTTGCACGCTTCCTCTTCATTCTCTAAGCCATTCCTGCCCTATGAAGCCTGAAACACTTAACACACAGATCAAGACATTGAATGGTAATAAGAGAGGATTAAGATTAGCTAAATTAAGACCAAAGAAGCATGTTTTCAATCATTGAACTAAACTAGGAAGGAATTGTAAAATCATGCAAATCCTATGAATAAGTGGGTGAAAAGCTTGATGAAACCACTCAATTAAATACAATATAAACCATAAAATAGTGGTTTATCAACATCCCCATACTTAATCATTAGCATGTCCTCATGCTAAACTCAAGGAGACAAAATAAATGAGTAGGGACTCATGCTTAGCTTAAGGAGATAAAATAAATGAGTAGGAAAAAGCATGACTCATGCAATGCAACCTATGAATGTGAATGCAACTACATGCTAAAATGATTCTATCTACTTAGTGAAAAAGTAAATAAATCCTTCAAGAATAAATATGAACTGGATTTCACTAATTCAAACCACAAAATACAATACAAATAACTTTCAAGAAGAAGATAGCTCATGAAAGCAGGGAACATAGGACTGACAAAGGACTGCTGATGCTATTGGATTCTGAACTCCCTGCACTCGAAATGGATTTTCTGGAGCTACAGAACTTCAAATGGCACGCTCTCAACAGCGTTGAAAAGTAGACATCCAAAGCTTTCCAGCATTATATAATAGTCTATACTTTATTCGAGATTTGACGACGTAAACTGGCACTCAACGCCAGTTCCATGCTGCATTCTGGAGTCAAACGCCAGAAACACGTCACGAACCAGAGTTGAACGCCAAAAACACGTTACAACTTGGAGTTCAACTCCAAGATAAGCCTCAAATCGTGTAAAGATCAAGCTCAGCCCAAGCACACACCAAGTGGGCCCCAGAAGTGGATTTCTGCATCAATTACTTACTTCTGTAAACCCTAGTAGCAAGTCTAGTATAAATAGGACTTTTTACTATTGTATTAGATATCTTTGGTCTCAGTTTTATTTTATTATTCATCTGAGGAGACTATTGATTACATTTTGGGGGGGCTGGCCATTCGGCCATGCCTGAACCTTTATCACTTATGTATTTTTAACGGTGGAGTTTCTACACACCATAGATTAAGGGTGTGGGGCTCTGCTGTACCTCAAGTTTCAATGCAATTACTACTATTTTCTATTCAATTTCGCTTGTTCTTATTCTAAGATATTCGTTGCACTTCAACATGATGAATGTGATGATCCGTGACACTCATCATCATTCTCACCTATGAATGCGTGACTGACAACCACTTCCGTTCTACCTTAGACCGGGCGCACATCTCTTAGATTCCTTAATTAGAATCTTCGTGGTATAGCTAGAATTGATGGCGGCATTCATGGGAATCTGAAAGTCTAACCTTGTCTGTGGTATTTTGAGCCCGGAAAGTCTAACTTTTTCTGTGGTATTCCGAGTAGGATTCTGGGATTGAATGACTGTGACGAGCTTCAAACTCGCGACTGTTGGGCGTGATGACAAACGCAAAAGAATCAAGGGATTCTATTCCAACATGATCGAGAATCGACAGATGATTAGCCATGCTATGACAGAGCATTTGGACCATTTTCACTGAGAGGATGGGAGGTAGCCATTGACAACGGTGATGCCCTACATACAGCTTGCCATGGAAAGGAGTAAGAAGGATTGGATGAAAGCAGTAGGAAAGCAGAGATTCAGAAGGAACACAGCACCTCCATACACTTATCTGAAATTCCCACTATTGAATTACATGAGTAACTCTATCTTTATTTTCTGTTTTATTTATTCACTATTCGAAAACTCCATAACATTTATTTTTCCCTAACTGAGATTTACAAGATGACTATAGCTTGCTTCATACCAACAATCTCCGTGGGATCGACCCTTACTCACGTAAGGTATTACTTGGACAACCCAGTGCACTTGCTGGTTAGTTGTGCGGAGTTGTGACTAAGTGTGATTCACGTTTGAGAGCGCTACCAATGTTTTTGGCGCCATTGTTGATGATCACAATTTCGTGCACCAAGTTTTTGGCGCTGTTGTCGGGGATTATTCGAGTTTGGACAACTGACGGTTCATCTTGTTGCTCAGATTAGGTAATTTTCTTTTTTGTTTTATTTTCAAAAATTTTTCAAAAATTTTTCAAAAAAAATTTATCCCTATTTTCGAAAAAATTTTAATTAAAAATAAATTATTCTATGGCTTCAAAACTTTTAAGAATGGATTCTAGAGTTTCATGATGCATGTTGAGTCCAAGCTGGCTGTAAAGCCATATCCAATTTCTTTTGAACTGAGGCTTCCTCTTCACATGCTTGAACTATGTATGCTAAAGCTTGGCTTGCTATTAAGCCATGTCCAATTCCTGGATCGGAGCTTTAGGCTAAACATTGAAAGATTCCTGGAATTCTTCTTAAAAATTTTGAATTTCTTATTTTCTTTTTCCTATATGTTTTTCGAAAAAAACAAAGTAAAATCTAAAAAATAAATAAATAAATAAATAAAATTATAAAAATTAAAAATATTTTTGTGTTTCTTGTTTGAATCTTGTATCATGTTTTAAGTTTGGTGTCAATTGCATGCTTTTAAAAAAATATTTCTTGCATTTTTTGAAAATTCATGCATTCATAGAGTTCTTCATGATCTTCAAGTTGTTCTTGGTAAGTCTTCTTGTTTGATCTTGATATTTTCTTGTTTTGTGTCTTTTATTATTTTTCATGTGCATCTTTGCATTTATATTGTCTAAAGCATTAAGGATTTCTAAGTTTGGTGTCTTGCATATTTTTTTTGCATCAAAAATTTTTCAAAAATATGTTCTTGATGTTCATCATGATCTTCAAAGTGTTCTTGGTGTTCATCTTGACATTCATAGTGTTCTTGCATGCATTATGTGTTTTGATTCATAATTTTCATGTTGTGAGTCATTTTTTATGTTTTTCTCTCTCATAATTAAAATTTCAAAAATCAAAAATATATCTTTTCCTTATTTCTCTCAAAAAAAAATTCAAAATTTTGGGTTGACTTGGTCAAAAATTTTTAAAATAAGTTGTTTCTTGTAAGTCAAGTCAAATTTTCAAATTTTAAAAATCTTATCTTTTTAAAACTTTTTTCAAAAATTAAATCTTTTTCATTTTTCTTATTAATTTTCGAAAATTCTTTAAAATATTTTTTCAAAAATCTTTTTCTTAATTTTATCTTTATTTTCGAAAATTATGCTAACAATTAATATGATTGATTCAAAAATTTGAAGTTTGTTACTTTCTTGTTAAGAAAGGTTTAATCGTTAAATTCTAGAATCTTATCTTTTAGTTTCGTGTTAGTTAACTAATTAATTTTAATTTTAAAAATTAAATCTCTTCCAACCATATCTTATTAATCATATCTTTTTATCATATCTTTTTCAAGTTTTATCTTTTTTTTTCAAAAATTTGATTTTAAAATATCTTTTCTAACTTCTTCTTATCTTCTTATCTTTTCAAATTTGATTTTCAAATCTTTTTAACTAACTATTTGATTTTTTGTTTGTTTCTTATCTTTTTCAAAACCACCTAACAACTTTTCTCTCTCTAATTTTCGAAAATACTTCCCTCTTTTATAAAAAAAATCTTTTTTTATTTAATTAATTGTTTTAAATTTTAATTTTAATTTCATTTCTTATCTTTATTTTCGAAAATCATTTAACTCCTTTTCAAAATTTATTTTCGGAAATTTCTCCTCTCTCATCTTATTTATTCATTCATTTACTATCACTTCTCTTCATCTCAAATCACTGTCCCTATCCTCACCTTTTGATGGTTTCAGTGGCTAAGAGAAGGGGGGGTTGAATCTTAGCCCCTTTTTCAAAAGCTAACACTTGCTAATTCTTGAAAGAGACTTTTCTGTTTTTGCTCGTCACTTGACACGAGCAACTTTGTTTTGTCTCGTCCCTTGCCACGAGACTTTTTGTTTTGTCTCGTCACTTGGCACGAGATAATTCTGGCTTTTGCTCCTGTGTGGTAGAAAACAGAAATGGAGTATAAAGAGAAGAAGATTGCACCCAGATATATCCTGGTTCGGCTGCTAAGTGCAGTGCAGCCTACATCCAGTCTCCATCACAAACATGATGGAATTTCACTATAACCAATCTGATTACAACTTGTAAAGTGCTAACCCAACTTACAAGGGGATTCCCACAGAATCATGATACACAACAAAGATGTACAAAGGAACTCTAAGACATCTATGGCTTTTTCTTTTAATTTTGCACTCTCTGCCTTTTTCCGCTCTATGGCTTTTTCATTACAAACCTCACTGTTTGCCTTTTTCCATGAGACTCAAGACATGACAAAATTAAACAGAAAAATTACAAAACAGAGAACATTGAAGGAGAAGAGAAAAACTGTTAGCTCAGGTAGCTCTGAGAACTCTGTGCCTTGCACTCTCAAACTTTCTCCTTGCTTCAAACAGTGGTTGTTCCCCC
>NC_029774.3:95415787-95418025 GCF_000817695.3 Arachis duranensis | reverse complement strand
TTGATCAAATTAATTAGGCTTAGCTTGCTTTTACTTCCCTATTGAGTGGCGTGTAAGACATCATAGCTATCAATCACTTCAGCTGAATTTTTCTCTCTCATGTTCCCCATGCATTAATTAACAATGTAATAGATTTTGAAATCCATCACTTTGTTAGAATTTGGTTCCGTTGGAAGCACTAAGCTTTCATTTTTCTTTTGATTCGGACCAAACATGGAAGCTATTCTCTTTAGTATAATTTTGGGCTTGTGACAATATGATCAAAGCTGGCCCATTTGATAAGCATTTGCTTTCCTGATACAATTGTGTAGCGGATCAAGCATAGGAAGCAAACAAGAAAACATTTGTTTGGGCTTGCAACATTAACATTTATTCTGGCCCAATTATATAAAATTTCAGCCTCATTATAAAACATGTAACAAGGCTAATTGTTGGGCTTAAGTCAGAAACTTATTCCTCGGCCCATCATGAAACCTGCAACAAAATTATTAATCAAAATATGTTAAATGAAAATCAGATTAATAATTTTGTAATTATTTATTTTAATAATGTTTAGTCATCACAAGTATTATTTTAGAGTTTTCCAAACTCATCAATCTCCCCCTTGATGACAAACATTATTAAAATTGAAATGGAAAGAAATTAAAAGATTGAGTAAGTAATACTCCCTTTGATTTGAATTTCTCCCCCTTTCAAAATGTCACATGGCTCCCCCTTAATATATGCTATTTTACCAAGGGAAGCATAAACCTGTAACATTTAAATCAAGCTTCAAGTAACAATGTTATTTAGCAGATTTTACAATGCTAAATTGCTTGATTTATGAGCAGTTTTAATTGATAATCAAAACTCATTTGATATCATAACTGATTTACTGCTCAAACTACAAAAAGTTTCCAAAATATTTTTCAAACATTTTCTTGTTCAGGATATCAAAACAAATTAACATGATGAAAAATATTTCAAAAAACAAAGCAGTTTTGATATTTTACACAATTAAAGGAACTGCCAAAAATAAATTTTTAAACTAACTAGTTTATCAATGATGAATCAATCAGCCATGCATCAAACATCATTATCAACCAAATGCTAAAATAGACTAATCATGATAAACAAATGTAGTTTAAACAGCAATGATCATATGCAATCAACATGCATTCTTTGAACAAGGGTAATCATTAATTTTTCAAAAATGAAAAATCTCAACCCCTATTTTTCAGCCAGCCCCTGTTTTGTTCCAATTTCAATTTTGGAACCTAAATTTCCTCCCCCTTTTGTCATCAAAGGGGCACCTGCACAAAGCATGATAAACTTAACAAGAGGAAACAATATAAAATAGCAAAAGTGTATCAAAGCATCCTAAAGATTGTCCTAAAGCAGTGAGTATCAAGTCATGCTTATACAAAAAGAGATTGAGCCTAATGGAGCCAATATCAAACAAAAAAAAAATCACTAATCATCAGAGAATTGCATGTCCTCTTCTTCAGCGCCTCCTTCACTTTCTTCTCCCAGATCCTTGTTAAGTTGTTCCAGCATCAAGTTGACCCTTTCTTTGCAGTTCTTCCAAGCTTTCTCATTCTCATAAGCCTGTTTTCGGGCTTCTTTATGAGATCGAAACATCATGTCAGCCATGTTTGAGAATTCTCCCAAGATCAGTTGAAAGGACCTAATTGTTTTGGAAGATTCTGGCCGTCCTTCAGGCTCACTGTCCGATTTTTTCCCTTTGGTTTCTTTAGTCACGCCTCCACCACGGATTGTAGACACATCGTTTTCTACTTTCTCATTCAACAAATCAACTTTAAAGTACTCAAATATTCCAGTTAAAAACATACCATAAGGCAGATTAGCCTTTCTGGTGCTTTTAACAGAATCCCACATGTGTCTAATCATAATATAACCAAAAGAGATAGGAGTAGAGGTAACCAAAGCAAACAATATGAGACAATCAGAAAATGTTACTCTGTTGTGTGAGCCGCTTTGGGGAGTCAGAATATGAGTGATGATGCGATGAAGCAAGGAATTGACCGGTCCAAGAGCTTTGTGAGTTGGAGTGGTTCCATGCAATCCGGAAAGGTTTGTGCAAATGTGCTGAAGAACAGTATTATGAGAAATGCCGACTTGTGTGTCCCATTTTTCAACCATGTAAGCTTTCGGTCCTTCATCCTTGAAGCCCAGGGCCGCTCCAATTGTCTCAGCATCAAGGGCTATTTGAACCCTTTTGACATAGGAATGAAGAGT
>NC_029774.3:95414184-95415573 GCF_000817695.3 Arachis duranensis | reverse complement strand
ATTTAGTGCAAACCCTTGATCTTTCTTTGAGCCTTTTCCGGGGGTTGTCTTCTTCGGTGATGAGGGAGGAGGAGAAGGAGTAGGAGAGGTATGAGACTCTTGCTCTTCTTCTTCGACTGCCGGTTGTTTGTTCTTTCCTCGGCCTGAGCTCTTGTGAGCAATAACTTTCTTTCTCATGGTGGTGGTTCGCTTAGATGGTGGTGAAGGAGAAGATGATGAGGTTGAGTGAATGTGGATATGTGTGTGGGTTTGAGGCGTTGGAGGTTTCTGAGAAGGAAGAATTCTCTCACTCTTTCTTGGCGCGGTTTTCTTTTTCATATTGATGGAGGAATGAGAATATGAAGGGGTGAGGTTGACAACCGAGTGGAGTGGGAGAGAAGTAAGATGGATGATGCATTTAATGTGTTGTGGAGAGAAAGAGAAAGATGGAAATAATGATCATTAGTGGGGGGTTAATGACCATTATGGGCGGTTATTGCCCAGAAAGTTGATTTCCTTTTTAATTTTCGAAATCAAAAACTGAAAAGTGGTTACCTTAAATCTAGGGATTAGATGGAGAAAAGGATTTGATTTGACAATAACCACTTCCAAGAAGATATTATGACACAAGAAGGAAGATTCTTAAGTACATAGTGAGATAACTAACAAAAGTGTTATGGCGGGTTCATGAAAATTTTGGTGGGGCCCATAAAATTTTGAATTCTGCGTTGCCTCCCCCTAGACCACAGCTCTTCCATTGTGCCATTTATTTTTGTCTCGTCCAAACCTACGAGCAAAACAGAACAGAGTCACAAATTCACAGATTTTCAATACAACTCAAATCAAGCATTCCCAAACTTTTTCTTAATGTACAGAATCTGTCTTCACAGAGAGGTTTTGTAAAAATATCAGCAATTTGATCTTCAGATTTTACAAATTGAATATCAATAGTACCCTTTTGCACATGTTCCCTAATAAAATGATATTTTATCTCAATGTGCTTAGTTCTTGAGTGCAGAACAGGATTTTTTGAGATGTTTATAGCACTCATATTATCACAAAATAAGGGTATACTATTGATTTTTAATTTGTAATCTTCCAATTGTGTTTTTAACCAAATTAATTGTAAACAACAAGCAGATGTGGAAACATATTCGGCTTCAGCAGTGGATAGAGCCACTGTGGCTTGTTTCTTGCTTGACCACATGTTGAGTGAGCTTCCAAGGAAGCAACACATGCCGGAGGTGCTCCTCCTATCCACTCGATCACCCGCATAATCTGCATCACAAAACCTACTGCACAAAAGTCATCAGATTTAGGATACCATAATCCATAATTACAAGTTCCCTTAATGTATCTAATGATGCATTTAACAGCCGTGAGGTGGGATTCTTTTGGATGAGATTGAAA
>NC_029774.3:95409504-95413473 GCF_000817695.3 Arachis duranensis | reverse complement strand
AAGTGGGCCCGGAAGTGGATTTCTGCATCATTTACTCATTTCTGTACCCCTAGTAACTAGTCTAGTATAAATAGAACTTTTTACTATTGTATTTTCATCTTGGTATCTATCTTTGATCAGTTTATGCGATCTTAGACATTGGAGGCTGGCCTCACGGCCATGCCTGGACCTTCATCACGTTTGTATTTTCAACGGTGGAGTTTCTACACACCATAGATTAAGGGTGTGGAGCTTTACTGTTCCTCGAGTATTAATGTAATTACTACTATTTTCTATTCAATTAATGCTTATTCTTATTCTAAGATATTCATTCGCACACAAAAACATGACGAATGTGATGATTATGTGACACTCATCACCATTCTCACTCATGAACACGTGATTGACAACCACTTCCGTTCTACATGAAAACAAGCTTGAATGTGTATCTCTTGGATTCCTGGTCCATGCGTTTGATTGCATCTCCTGACAATAGAGCCTTCAATTCCTTGCGATAAGAGTTTTCGTGGTATAAGCTAGAATCAATTGGTAGCATTCTTGAGATCCGGAAAGTCTAAACCTTGTCTGTGGTATTCCGAGTAAGATCTGGGATGGGATGACTGTGACGAGCTTCAAACTCGCGACTGTAGGGCGTGGTGACAGACGCAAAAGAATAGTAAATCCTATTTCTACACGATCGAGAACCAACAACTGACTAGCCATGCGGGAAACCGTAGAGGACCTTTTTCACTGAGAGGACGGGAAGTAGCCATTGACAACGGTGACGCTCAACATACAGCTTGCCATGGAAAGGAGTATGAAGGATTGGATGAAGGCAATAGGAAAGTAGAGATTCAGAAGGAACAATGCAACTCCATACACTTATATGAAATTCCCACCAATGATTTACATAAGTATCTCTATCTTTATTTTACGTTTTATTTATATTTTAATTATCAAAACTCCATAACCCATTTGAATCCGCCTGACTGAGATTTACAAGGTGACCATAGCTTGCTTGAAGCCGACAATCTCCGTGGGATCGACCCTTACTCACGTAAGGTTTATTTCTTGGACGACCCAGTGCATTTGCTGGTTAGTTGTGCGAAGTTGTGAAGAAGAGTGATACTACAATTGTGTGTACCAAGTTATTGACGCGATTGAGATCACAATTTTGTGCACCAATAGCCCTAACCATTTCTTGAAGGCTTCTATTTCTCCTTTCAACAACCTCCTTTTGTTAAGGCGTTCTAGGACATGAAAAATTATGTGAAATACCAAATTCATCACAAAATGAGTCAAAGTCTTGATTTTCAAACTATTTTCCATGATCACTTCTTATGGAAATAATTTCAAATCTTTTTTATTTTGGATCTTTTTGCATAGAGTTAAAAAATCAATGAAAGCATCATTTTTATGAGCTAAGAAAAGAACCCATCCAAATCTAGTATGGTCATCAACTATTACTAAGCCATAATGTTTACCACCTAAACTTTGAGTTCTAGTAGGACCAAAAAGATCAATATGTAACATTTCCAATGGCCTTTTGGTTGAGATTCCATCTTTTAATTTAAAAGAAGATTTTACTTGTTTGCCCAATTGGCAAGCATCACAAGTAAGATCCTTATCAAACTTGATGTTTGGAATTCCTCTAACCAAATTCCTTTTGACTAGCTTGGAAATTTGGTACATGCTAGCATGTCCCAACTTTCTATGCCAAAGCCATTTTTCAGATTCAAAAGATGTAAAGCATGTTACATTTTGTTCTTTTAAATCCTCAAGAGTTAATCCATACACATTATTACATCTTTTGGCCTCAAATAAAATATTCCCAGTTTTCTCACATACCACTAAGCAAACAAATTTCTTGAAAATAACTTCAAAACCCAAATCACATAATTGACTAACACTAAGCAAGTTATGTTTCAAACCATGTACAAGAAGGACATCATTTATACAAGATGAGAGATTTTTACCCACTTTCCTAACAGCAACTATCTTTCCTTTTGCATCATCACCGAATGTGACAAATCCTCCATCATATTCTTCAAGTTTTATGAAGAAGGCTGTCTTTCCGGTCATATGCCTAGAGCATCCGCTATCCATGTACCATGTGTTCTCTTTTCTTGTGGATGCTAGGCACACCTGCAAAACAATGCTTAAGAACACTTAGGTATCCAAATCTTTTTGGATCCTTTAACGTTAAACCATCTTCTATGTCCTAAGCCATTGTAATCAAAAACAACTTTACAAACTTTGTCACCAATCATTCTTTCACCAAAGAAACATTGGATGGGAAAATGTCCATTTCAATTGCATAGTCTACAAAATCTTGGGGTTGCTGTTTTGTTAAAACAGGTTGGGTCTTGATGCTTCGCATCATTTGAAGATGAAGCAATGTTTTCAAAATGTGATTTTTCAGATTTATAAAAGCCCAAACCAGCTTTATCATAAAGAGGTTTCTGACTAGCCAAGATTTGATTTAAATTTTCAGAACTTTGGGTGAACTTGGCTAAGTCTTCTTTAAGTCTGTTAACCTCTTTAAGCAACTCTTCATTTTGCTTAAAACAATTCACATATGCAAGAACTGAATGGTCACTTTCACAACTTTTAATTTGGGCTCTTAACTGCTTATTCTCTTCAACAAGATCACAAACAGTTTCGGCCTCTCTCACTTTTTCTTTTAGAAAACTGTTTTCAGCTTGAAGAATGGTGACTTGTTGTTCAAGTTCTTGATTTTCCAGCAAAAAGCATCTTATTTTTTCAGAAAGGTGGTCTATCATAAGATGAAGATCTTCAGTGTTAGGGTTATGAAAGACTACCTGATTTACATGATCTGCCATAAGGCACTGTTGGGACTTGGTTTCTGATTTTTCATCATCATCATCTGAGTCATTTTCCAATTCTTCCCATGAAGCCATTAGTCCTTTCTTCTTTCCTTTTCTTGGCTTTTCTTCCTTCTTCAACTTGGGACAGTCAGATTTGAAGTGCCCCATTTCCTTGCAGTTGAAACAGGTTACCTTGCTAAGATCCTTTCTTGTCCTTCTTGAGCTGCCGCCTTTGCCTTTGAGCTTTGCCATTTTCCTGAATTTTTTTGCAAACAACACAAACTCATTTTCAGAAGAGTTATCACTGGATTCATCATCCAGGGGGTTAGTTACAGAGAAAAAAGCAATTCCTTTCTTTTTTGACTCTTTTTTCAAATAAGTGTTTTCAAAAGCAAGAAGATTTCCTCTCAAATCATCATATGTCATGGAATTAAGGCTATTGCTCTCAGAAATGATTAAAGCTTTTGTTTTCCACTCTTTAGTGAGACATCTCAATACTCTTCTCACAAGCACAGAATCAGAATGTGTTATTCCCATAGCATCCAAGCCAACAATGATAGTGTTGAACTGTTCGAACAGTTCATCAATAGATTCTCCTTCCTTCATTGTAAACATTTCATATTCCCTATTTAGCATGTCTGTCCGAGTCTTCTTTACAATGGTGGTTTCTTCATGAGTGATTTGCAACTTGTCCCAGATTTCCTTTGCCGTTGTGCATCGTGATACTCGTCGGTACTCCTCAAAGCTGATAGCACAGTTGAGCAGATTTATTGCCTTGGCATTTAACTCCACCTTCTTCCTATCTTCCTCGGTCCAGCTTGCTTCTGGTTTAAGAGTGACTACTCCTTCAGCACTTGTGTTAGTTGGAAATTGAGGACCCTCCATGATAATCTTCCATAGTTTGTAGTCTACTGCTTGCACAAAGATCTGCATTCTCTCCTTTCAATAGGTATAGTTTTTCCCATTGAAAAGAGGCGGTCTGTTGCTTGACTGTCCTTCTGTAAGGTTGTATGACACCAGATTTGAGCCACTTCTTTCTGCCATGAGGATCTTTTCTCCAAGCTGCAAAGCTTGATCTCTTTGAAACCAGGCTCTGATACCAATTGATGGTTTCAGTGGCTAAGAGAAGGGGGGGTAAATCTTAGCCCCTTTTTTTATTACG
>NC_029774.3:95403290-95409335 GCF_000817695.3 Arachis duranensis | reverse complement strand
CCATGAGACTCAAGACATGACAAAATTAAACAGAAAAATATAAAACAGAGAACATTGAAGGAGAAGAGAAAACTGTTAGCTCAGGTAGCTCTGAGAACTCTGTGCCTTGCACTCTCAAACTTTCTCCTTGCTTCAAACTGTGGTTGTTTCCCCTTTTTAAAGAAACAGGAAAGCCTCCACACTTGAAGCCAAAACCGAACCAACTTTCTTCCTCCTTCAACAAACCGGTTCGGCCACACAAAGAGAGAAGAGATAAGCATGCATTAACCAACATGCAATTACCTCTAGTCCTTTCTTGATCATCAACCTTCATCAATCCGGGCTCTCCATCCTTGGCTTCCTCTCCAAGATGGATTTCTGGCCCTTGATGCCTCATGATGATGATGACTTCATCTGCTTCAATCTCTGCCTTCAACCATCACTTCGCCACTCTAGCTACTCCCTGTGGTGGTTGGTCAGATTCGAAGACAAGCCATGCTTCAAGAATCTCCTCTAGCTGGCCGAATCTTCTTCTTCCATTTTTGAGCATGAAAGGCTCAAGATGATCTCACCAAATCTAACCACATTTGGTGAATATCTTAGCCACAGCTCATCTTTCTTTTGGTATGTTTTCTTGCCATCATTAGCTTGATGGTCTTGATGCATGCTTCTCTTTCCTTTTCTTCGTTGAAGAGCACGGCCTCCATTGTTTCCTGGACAAGGACCGAATAGAGAAGAAGAAAGAGATGAGAGAGAATTAAAGAATCTGAAAGAAAAGCAACACAAAGTGGTTGATCAAATTAATTAGGCTTAGCTTGCTTTTACTTCCCTATTGAGTGGCGTGTAAGACACAATAGCCATCAATCACTTCAGCTGAATTTTTCTCTCTCATGTTCCCCATGCATTAATTAACAATGTAATAGATTTTGAAATCCATCACTTTGTTAGAGTTTGGTTCCGTTGGAAGCACTATGCTTTCATTTTCCTTTTGATTCGGACCAAACATGGAAGCTATTCTCTTTAGTATATTTTGGGCTTGTGACAAAATGATCAAAGCTGGCCCATTTAATAAGCATTTGCTTTCCTAATACAATTGTGTAGCGGATCAAGCATAGGAAGCAAATAAGAGAGCATTTGGTTGGGCTTGTAACATCAACATTTATTCTGGCCCATTAATATAAATTTCAGCCTTATAGTATAAAGCTTGTAGCAAGGCTGCTTATTGGGCTTAAGTCAGAAACTTATTTCCCGGCCCATCATAGATCCTGTAACAAAATTATTAACCAAAAATATGTTAAATGATAATCAGATTAATAATTTTGTAATTAATTATTTTAACAATGTTTAGTCATCACAAGTATTAATTTAGAGTTTTCCAAACTCATCACCTTTGTGTTTGGATTCTCCATTCTTCTTATTCCCTTACTTCTTCTACTAATAATAAGGAACCTCTTTACGGTGACATAGAGGATTCCTCCTCCTTTTTCTGTTCTCTTCTTTTTCATATGAGCAGGAACAAGGAGAAAGGCATTCTTGTTGAAGCTGATCCAGAACCTGAAAGGACTCTGAAGAGGAAACTAAGAGAAGCTAAATTACAACAATCCAGAGACAACCTTGCTGAAATTTTCAAACAAGAAAAGGAGAAGGCAGCCGAACCCAACAACAATAATGCAAGAAGGATGCTTGGTGATTATACTACACCTACTTCCAAGTTTGATGGAAGAAGCATCTCAATTCCTGCCATTGGAGCAAACAATTTTGAGCTGAAACCTCAACTAGTTGCTCTAATGCAACAAAACTGCAAGTTTCATAGACTTCCATCAGAAGATCCCTATCAGTTTTTAACTAAGTTCTTGCAGATCTGTGAGACTGTAAAGACGAATGGAGTAGATCTTGAAGTCTACAGGCTCATGCTTTTCCCTTTTTCTGTAAGAGACAGAGCTAGAACATGGTTGGATTCACAACCCAATGATAGCCTGGACTCCTGGGATAAGCTGGTCACAGCCTTCTTGGCTAAATTCTTTCCTCCTCAAAAGCTGAGCAAGCTTAGATTGGATGTTCAGACATTCAAACAAAAAGATGGTGAATCCCTCTATGAAGCTTAGGAAAGATACAAGCAGATGACCAAAAGGTGTCTTTCTGACATGCTTTCAGAATGGACCATTTTGGATATATTCTATTATAGTCTGTCTGAGTTGTCTAAGATATCACTGGACCATTCTGCAGGTGGATCCATTCACCTAAAGTAAATGCCTGTAGAAGCTTAAGAACTTATTGACATGGTTGCAAATAACCAGTTTATGTACACTTCTGAGAGGAATTTCGTGAATAATGGGACGCCTCAGAGGAAGGGAATTCTTGAAATTGATACTCTGAATGCCATATTGGCTCAGAACAAAATGTTGACTCAGCAAGTCAACATGATTTCCCAAAGTCTGAATGGATGGCAAAATGCATCAAACAGTACTAAAAGGCATCTTCTGAAGAAGAAGCTTATGATCCTGATAACCCTACAATAGTAGAGGTAAATTACTTAGGTGAACCTTCTGGAAACACCTATAATTCATCATGGAGAAATCATCCAAATTTCTCATGGAAGGATCAACAAAAGCCTCAACAAGGCTTTAATAATGGTGGAAGAAATAGGCTCAGCAATATCAAGCCTTATCCATCATCTTCTCAGCAACAGACAGAGAATTCTGAGCAGAGCTCCTCTAACTTAGCAAACATAGTCTCTGATCTGTCTAAGGTCACTTTAAGTTTCTTGAGTGAAACAAGGTCCTCCATCAGAAATCTGGAGGCACAAGTAGGCCAGCTGAGTAAAAAAGTTACTGAAACCCCTCCTAGTACTCTCCTAAGCAATACAGAAGAGAATCCAAAGAGAGAGTGCAAGGCCATTGATATACTCAACATGGCTGAATGCAAGATAGAGGGAGAGAACACGAATCCCAATGAGGAAGACCTCATGGGACGTCTCCCAACCAAGAAGGAGTTCCCTATTGAGGACCCAAAGGAATCTGAGGCTCATATAGAGACCATAGAGATTCCATTAAATCTCCTTCTGCCATTCATGAGCTCTGAAGACTATTCTTCCTCTGAAGAGGATGAAGATGTAACTGGAGAGCATGTTGCTCAATATCTAGGAGCTATCATGAAGCTGAATGCCAAATTATTTGGTAATGAGACTTGGGAAGGTGAACCTTCCTTGCTCATTGGTGAACTAGATACATGGGTTCAGCAAACTTTACCTCAAAAGAAATAAGATCCTGGCAAATTCTTAATACCCTGTACCATAGGCACCATGACCTTTGAAAAGGCTCTGTGTGACCTGGGGTCAGGCATAAATCTTATGCCACTCTCTGTAATGGAGAAGCTAGGGATCATTGAGGTACAGCCTGCTACATTCTCATTACAAATGGTAGACAAGTCAGTAAGACAAGCTTATGGATTGGTAGAGGACGTGTTGGTAAAGGTTGAAGGCCTTTACATCCCTACTGATTTCATAATCTTAGACACTAGGAAGGAGGAGGATGAATGCATCATCCTTGGAAGACATTTCCTAGCCACAGCAGGAGCTGTGATAGATGTTAACAGAGGAGAATTAGTCCTTCAATTGAATGGAGACTACCTTGTGTTTAAGGCTCAAGGATCTTCTTCTTTAACAATAGAGAGGAAGCATGAAAAGCTTCTCTCAGTATAGAGTCAAACAGAGCCCCTACAGTCAAACTCTAAGTTTGGTGTTGGGAGGCCACAACCAAACTCTAAGTTTGGTGTTGAATCCCCACAACCAAACTCTAATCACCTGTGAGGCTCCATGAGAGCCCACTGTCAAGCTATTGACATTAAAGAAGCGCTTATTGGGAGGCAACCCAATTTTTATTTATCTAATTTTATTTTTATTTTATTTTTCTTTTATGTTTTATTTGGTTCATGATCATGTGGAGTAACAAAAAAATATTAAAATTAAAAACAGAATAAAAAATAGCAGAAGAAAAATCACACCCTGGAGGAAGGACTTACTGGCGTTTAAACGCGAGTAAGGAGCATCTGGCTGGCGTTCAACGCCAAAACAGAGCATGGATCTGGCGTTGAACGCCAGAAACAAGCAGCATTCTGGCGTTTAAACGCCAGGAATATACCCTGAGGAGAGTTGGCGCTGAACGCTAGAAACAAGCATGGAACTGGCGTTCAATGCCAGAAACATGCTGCAGTTGGGCGTTGAACGCCCAGAACATGCATCACCTCGGCGTTTAAACGCCAGAATTGCATGCAAAGGCATTTTACATGCCTCATTGGTGCAGCGATGAAAATCCTTGATACCTCAGGGTTCTGTGGACCCCACAGGATCCCCACCTACCTCAACTTACCTTCTCTCTTCTTCACCAATCACCTCAATCTCTCCTCCCCATCACCTCTTCACCACTAACATCCATCCATCTCTTCCCCACCCAATCCCACCCATATGGCCGAAACATACACATCTCTCCCTCTCCTCCATTTTTTCTTCTCCTTCCATTCTTTCTTCTTTGCTCAAGGGCGAGCAACATTCTAAGTTTGGTGTGGTAAAAGCATAGCTTTTTTGTTTTTCCATAACCATTGATGGCACCTAAGGCCAGAGAAACCTCAAAAAAAAAGAGAAAAGGGAAGACAAAAAAAAATTTCCACCTCTGAGTCATGGGAGATGGAGAGATTCATCTCAAGGGTCCATAGCTCAGTAGAAGAGCATTTGACTGCACATCAAGAGAGCATGAGGAATTCCCTCATCAAGAAATCCCTGAGATACCTCAGGGGATATATTTTCCTCCACACAACTATTGAGAGCAACTAAGGATAAGAGCACCAAAATCACTAGGGATCAAGCAACAGAGGCAAGGAAGAGACATAAAGGAGCTCAAAAAGCACCATCAGTCCTTCAAAAAGGCGCCACCCTCACTAAGGTGGACTCATTCCTTAACTTCCTTGTTCTTTTCTCTGTTTTTCATTTTTTATGCTATATGTGTGTTTATGTTTTGTGTCTCTACCTCATGATCATTAGTAATTAATAACTATGTCTTAAAGCTATGAATAATTCCATGAATCCTTCACCTCTCTTAAATGAAAAATGTTTCTAATTCAAAAGAACAAGAAGTACATGAATTTCAAAATTATCCTTGAATTTAGTTTAATTATATTGATGTGGTGACAATACTTTTTGTCTTCTGAATGAATGCTTGAACAGTGCATAATTTTGATCTTGTTGTTCATGAATGTTAAAATTGTTGGCTCTTGAAAGAATGATGAACAAAGAGAATGTTATTGACAATTTGAAAAATCATGAAAATTGATTCTTGAAGCAAGAAAAAGCAGTGAAAAAGCAAAAGCTTGTAAAAAAACATTTATTAGAAAGAAAAAGAAAAAGCAAGCAGAAAAAGCCAATAGCCCTTAAAACCAAAAGGCAAGGGTAAAAAGGATCCAAGGGTAAAAAGGATCCAAGGCTTTGAGCATCAATGGATAGGAGGGCCCAAGGAAATAAAATTCTGGCCTAAGCGACTAAATCAAGCTATCCCTAACCATGTGCTTGTAGCATGCAAGTCCAAGTGAAAAGCTTGAGACTGAGTGGTTAAAGTGGTGATCCAAAGCAAAAAGAGTGTGCTTAAGAACTCTGGACACCTCTAACTGGGGACTATAGCAAAGCTGAGTCACAATCTGAAAAGGTTCACCCAGTTAAGTGTCTGTGGCATTTATGTATCCGGTGGTAATACTGGAAAACAAAGTGCTTAGGGCCACGACCAAGACTCATAAAAGTAGCTGTGTTCACAAATAAACATAACTAGGAAAATCAATAAAACTATCTAAAATTCTAAGTTCCTATAGATGCCAATCATTCTAAACTTCAAAGGAAAAAGTGAGATGCCAAAACTGTTCAGAAGCAAAAAGCTACAAGTCCTGCTCATCTAATTAGAACTAATATTCATTGATATTTTGGGATTTATAGTATATTCTCTTCTTTTTATCCTAATTTATTTTCAGTTGCTTGGGGACAAGCAACAATTTAAGTTTGGTGTTGTGATGAGCGGATAATTTATA
>NC_029774.3:95398918-95403232 GCF_000817695.3 Arachis duranensis | reverse complement strand
ATTTCTGGACTTTACTATGAGTTTGTGTGTTTTTCTGTGATTTCAAGTAATTTTTGGCTGAAATTGAGGGACCTAAGCAAAACTCTGATAAGAAGGATGACAAAGGACTGCTGATGCTGTTGGATTCTGACCTCCCGGCACTCGAAATGAATTTTCTGGAGCTACAGAACTCCAAATGGCACACTCTCAACAGAATTGAAAAGTAGACATCCAGAGCTTTCCAGCATTATATAATAGTCCATACTTTATTCGAGATTTGACGACATAAACTGGCGCTCAATGCCAGTTCCATGCTGCATTCTGGAGTCAAACGCCATAAACACGTCACGAACCAGAGTTGAACGCCAAAAACACGTTACAACTTGGCGTTCAACTCCAAGATAAGTCTCAGCTCGTGTAAAGATCAAGCTCAGCCCAAGCAGACACCAAGTGGGCCCCGGAAGTGGATTTCTACATCAATTACTTACTTCTATAAACCCTAGTAGCTAGTCTAGTATAAATAGGACTTTTTACTATTGTATTAGATATCTTTGGTCTCAGTTTTATTTTATTATTCATCTGAGGAGACTATTGATCACATTTTGGGGGGCTGGCCATTCGGCCATGCCTGAACCTTCATCACTTATGTATTTCTCTATTCGTTACACTTCAACATGATGAATGTGATGATCTGTGACACTCATCATCATTCTCACCTATGAACGCGTGACTGATATCCACTTCCGTTCTACCTTAGACCGAGCACATATCTCTTGGATTCCTTAATCAAAATCTTTGTGGTATAAGCTAGAATTGATGGCGGCATTCATGGGAATCCGGAAAGTCTAACCTTGTCTGTGGTATTCCGAGTAGGATTCTGAGATTTAATGACTGTTGAGCTTCAAACTCGCAATTGTTGGGCGTGATGACAAACACAAAAGAATCAAGGGATTCTATTCCAACATGATCGAGAACCGACAGATGATTAGCCGTGCTGTGATAGAGCATTTGGACCATTTTCACTGAGAGGATGGGATGTAGCCATTGACAACAGTGATGCCCTACATATAGCTTGCCATGGAAAGGAGTAAGAAGGATTGGATGAAAGCAGTAGGAAAGCAGAGATTCAGAAGGAACACAACACCTCCATGCACTTATCTGAAATTCCCACTATCGAGTTACATGAGTAACTCTATCTTTATTTTCTGTTTTATTTATTCACTATTCAAAAACTCCATAACATTTATTATCCGCCTAACTGAGATTTACAAGATGACCATAGCTTGCTTCATACCAACAATCTCTGTGGGATCGACCCTTACTCACGTAAGGTATTACTTGGACGACCCAGTGCACTTGCTGGTTAGTTGTGCGGAGTTGTTACTAAGTGTGATTCACGTTTGAGAGTGCTACCAAGTTTTTGGTGCCATTGTTGATGATCACAATTTTGTGCACCAAAAACACACACCAAAAATAAAATATTGGTTGATAGAATGCAACCAATCAAATAGGCTCAAAATCTCACTGGTTTTGTGTGTTTTTAGCTCTAAACTATATTCCAAAATAATATTTCTTCATACAAGTTTTTCAAAAAGTTTTATTCAAATTAGTGAAATACTATAAAAGGTTTCTTGAAAAAGAAAATATTACTTCTACCAAGTGGTAAAATATGCACAAAATCAAATAAACATGCGAATGTAACAATGAACAAATAAAGAAAATAAGACATTGGTGTTGAGAAGAGAATAACTAACCCATGGAGATCAGTATTGACCTCCCCACACTTAAAGATTGCACCGTCCTCAGTGCATGCTAAGATGTACAAGTGGACGGGCAGCTCCAACTGATGTTCTCTATAGATTGTGCAGAGTGACTTGTTTGTCTCCCTATATAGAAGTTCTTCCTTTTCTCTCTCTTTGTGGTGGCCATCCTGAAAGAAGAGAAAAAGGAAGGAAAGTAACCCAAAAATAAAGATAAGAACATAAATAAAATATGGGTGTTAATGCCAAATAATAAAGGTCTCAAGTACATGGTAGCTACAACATGCAAGTGAGAAAATAGTAAAAGCAAATGGCATATCAATAGTGCAAAAAGTGTAACAAAGGGAAAGAAAGTGTGGGTAATGCAAGATAGTGTAAGTGCGTATCAAGGCAAAAGGAATATCAGTATTATAAAAATAGCATTGATTTATGAATAATAATACCCAATCAGAATAAAAACAAGTCATGAAGCACAAGAATAATTCAAGAAAAGATGTATTAGTTGAAGAAGAGAATTTTAACACCAATGGAAAAGAAAAATAAAGTAAGAAAAGAGGAAGAAAGAAATAAGAAGGGAAAGAAGAATTAGGATTTGGGGAAGAAAACATAAGATATTTGGCAGTTTTGGATAATCTGTGCGGCGCAGGCGACGCGAGCGCGTGGGGCACGTGGTCGCATGGATAGCGCTTCGATGAAGTGACGCGAATGCGTGGGTCACGCGTTCACGTGAAGTGATTTGTGCTAGTGGCGCGAGTGCAGCCTCGCGTTCGCACAACTCTCTGTTTAAATGCATTTTGCCAAAAATCAGGGTGACGCAGTCGCGTGGGGGACGCGATCGTGTGGATGGCCTATTTTGAAAACTGACGCGGACGCATGGGGCACGCATTCGCGTGGTAGGGCTAGTGCTTCTAGCACAAGTCCAGCCACGTTCCAGCCCAACATTCTGCCAAGCACCCCGTTTTACGTCGATTTTGGGGCACGCGTTCGCGTGGGTGATGCGGACGCGTGGGAGGCATTTTTCCCACATGACGTGGACGCGTTATCGACGCGGTCACGTGGATCAATCTGTGCTAAAGGCACGCCTCCAGCCACGCTTTCGCGTGACTCTCTGTTAACTTTTCTTTTCTCCCTAATGCACTTGCGACGCGGACGCGTCAGCGACGCTGTCGCATCGCGTGCAAAATTTTTTTTTATAATACAGTATGCAAAATGTAATGGTTAATATGAATGCTATGCAAGTATGCATGATTCCAGGTTCAATCAAAACTCAAAAACAAGCAAAACAGACTAGAATTAAAACTGAAAGAGGAACGATAATACCATGGTGGGTTGTCTCCCACCTAGCACTTTTAGTTAAAGTCCATAAGTTGGACATTCTGGTGAGCTCCTTGTCATGGTGGCTTATGCTTGTACTGATCCAGGAATCTCTACCAGTGTTTGGAATGCCAGCATCCTCCAGGGTCCCAAACAAGGTACGTAAAGCCCTTAGGTGAGTTCAAGAAGGCTTCAAGGCTCCCGGGGTGTTGAATGTCAGAATAGATTCCAGGATCCCAAACTTTACTTTTACACCCAGTTTTATCTTGATTTGCATTTTTCCAGTCGGGTGTTGGGTGGTCTGAATTCTCACTGCAGTGACCAAACAGCTTCTAAGATCCTTTCAATTGAGCTTGACACCAATCCTTACACCTCAAATTTAAGTGAGAAACCTCATTGAATCGTGCATACCAGCGCTGAGTGCGGGTCATTTCCCTTTTGCTCTTAAAGCCGCAGAGGGCTCTAAGCTGGCCATCTTTTTCAAGCAAACCATATTCAAGTGGAAAATTGAAGATAAAGGTTAAGGATTTTACCCACTTGAAGTTTGTGTTGGGTGGTAGTGGCCTTGGGATCAGTATTTTCAGTGGTTCTGCAAGCTCTACTCCCTTGTGGTCTTCTGTGAATTCCTCTACTTCTTGGAAGATTTCTTCCATTTCAACCATGTCTTGATCAAAGTCACTGATATCTTCCTCATCACTTGAGTCATAATTGGGAGGTTGAGAAAAGTCGACCTCTGCATCATCTTCGTATTCACTTGGGGAAGATTCTTCTGTCTCAAAGAATTCACTTGCGGATGCAAGTTCATTATTAAGAGAACTTGAGTGGTGACTATCATTGATGAGCGGATAATTTATACGCTTTTTGGCATTATTTTTAGGTAGTTTTTAGTAAGTTCAAGCTACTTTTAGGGATGTTTTCATTAGTTTTTATGTTAAATTCACATTTCTGGACATTACTATGAGTTTGTGTGTTTTTCTATAATTTCAGGTAATTTCTGGCTGAAATTGAGGGACTTCAGCAAAACTCTGAAAAAGGCTGACAAAAGGACTGCTGATGTTGTTGGAATCTGACCTCCCTGCACTCAAAATGGATTTTCTGGAGCTACAGAACACCAAATGGCGCGCTCTCAATGGCGTTGGAAAGTAGACATCTAGAGCTTTCCAGCAATATATAATAGTCTATACTTTATTCGGAAATTGACGACGTAACTTGGCATTGAACGCCAAGTACATGCTACTGTCTGGAGTTAAACGCCAGAAAC
>NC_029774.3:95388542-95398873 GCF_000817695.3 Arachis duranensis | reverse complement strand
TCATCATCATTCTCACCTATGAACGCGCGTGACTGACAACCACTTCCGTTCTACCTTAGGCCGGGCGCATATCTCTTGGATTCCTTAATTAGAATCTTCGTGGTATAAGCTAGAATAGATGGCGGCATTCATGGAAATCCAGAAAGTCTAACCTTGTCTGTGGTATTCCGAGTAGGATTCTGGGAATCTGGAAAGTCTAACCTTGTCTGTGGTATTCCGAGTAGGATCCTGGGAATCCGGAAAGTCTAACCTTGTCTGTGGTATTCCGAGTAGGATCCCGGGAATCTTGAAAGTCTAACCTTGTCTGTGGTATTCCGGGTAAGATTCCGGTATTGAATGATTGTGACGAGCTTCAAACTCCTGAAGGCTGGGGGTGATGACAAACACAAAAGAATCAATGGATTCTACTCCAACCTGATTGAGAACCGACAGATGATTAGCCGTGCTGTGACAGAGCATTTGGACTATTTTCACTGAGAGGATGGGATGTAGCTATCAACAAGGGTGATGCCTCCAGACGATTAGCCGTGCAGTGACAGCGCATAGGACCATTTTCCCGAGAGGATAAAAGTAGCCATTGATGATGGTGATGCCCTACATACAGCTTGCCATGGAAAGGAGTAGGAAGGATTGGAGGAATGTAATAAAAAAGTAGAGATTCGAGAGGAGCACAGCATCTCCATACGCCTATCTGAAATTCCCACTATTGATTTACATAAGTATTTCTATCCCTTTTTATTTTCTATTTATTATTAATTTTCGAAACCCATAACCATTTAATCTGCCTAACTGAGATTTACAAGGTGACCATAGCTTGCTTCACACCAACAATCTCTGTGGGATCGACCCTTACTCACGTAAGGTATTACTTGGATGACCCAGTACACTTGCTGGTTAAGTTGAACGGAGTTGTGAGCTTCTCTAACAGTGCCTGAAACTCTTTTATCACAATTTCGTCCACTAATCATCATCAAGAAAACTTGAGTCTTGGGTTATTCCGTCTAATTCCTCATAAGATACCTACCTTGGGGGTTGTGCACTATCCTCCTTAGCATTAATTGCAACGTCTTCGACGGAATTCTCCATAACTCTGGATTCCTGCGGAGGTTCAGCATCTCCTAAATCTTCAACCAACTCTTCTTCCTCTACAATGACAACGTCCTCTACTTGTTCTAGTACGAAGTTATGCTCTATGCTGTCTACTTGAGTTTCTTGTGTCTTCTTCACACTACGTTTTTCATTAGATTCTCCACATGAAGCCATAGGAGTCTGTTGAGTGTCTGAACGTCTGGAAGATAATTGATTTATTGCTTGCTCCAGTTGATGAAGGGTTGCATTAAATTGGTCTACTGATTCTTCGAAGCGAACCTGTGATTCTTGGCTCGATGAATGTGAACATGGTGTCTAGGGGAGTGGTGGTTCTTGGGAGTAATTGGATTGGTGTTGAGGTGGATAAGGATCATATGGTGGCGAATGGTAAGAAGAAGCTTATGAGTATGGTAGGTTGAGGTTGTGTTAAAAGGATGGTCTCTGAGCATAGGGTGGGGCTTGTTGGTAGCTATAAGGTGGTCCACCATATCTATCAGCTTGGTATGCATTGTAGAACGGTCTCTGTCCATGATATCTAGGAGGGTGTTATTGCTCCATCCATCTTTGATTGCTTAGACCTTGATGCATAGTCCTGTTATAGCTTCCATTCGTTGCAACAAAAGTAGAACCAAACTCAAAGTGAGAGGGGTGAGAATTCATAGTAGCTATCAGAAATAAGAGGGAAGAGAAGAAACAAATAAACAAGTAAAAGAAAAATATTTACAATAACCAATAATAAGGCACACATCTGCAATTCCCCGGCAACGGCGCTATTTTGAAGTTAGGATTTTTGCTAGTAAAGAATTTTGTAAAAATATAGTCACGTTGAGAGTATAGATTCTAAACCAACAGAAAATCCCTTCGTACAAACGTTTGGTTGTCACAAGTAACAAACCCCTTTGAAATTGATAACCAAAGAATTTAAACCTCGGGTCGTCTTCTCAAGGAATTGCAGGGAAGTATGAATTATTATTGGTTATGCAAAGGTATAATTCGGGGTTTTGAAAAGGGTTTGAATAAGAGAAATAAATTGCAGGGAATTAATAAATTAATAACTAATAAAACTCTTGGCAAGGTATGAAAACTGGAAGTCCTATCCCATTTATCCTTATCAATTGTGATGAGAATTGGATTTTTCTCCCACTAAGTTAACCTCTAACTATGAAGGTAAGTCAAGTGGATGGAATAAGTTTGGTTCCTCAGGTCCTAGTCTTTCCTTGGGAAAGGCTAGAGTTATTGGAACTCGAGTTAATTCTTGAAGAATTCCAATTTTCATTCAACAATGAGTTTGATAACTCAAGAGTTACAAATTAATCAACCAAGGCCAAAAGGGAAGAAAATCTACTCGAATGAAAATAATTTGGATAAAGCCAAAGCATCCATAACATATAAGTCTGAAATACCTCACTTTATATTAAATAAAGAAAATCCTAACATGAATGGCTCATAAGCCAAATAGGCAACATAAGTAATACAAGCATTAAAGTATCTGAAAATAAAAGAGAAATATAAAGTAAAAGGAATATTGAACCTGTGATGAAGAAGAAATAAATCCTAATTTCTAAAAATCCTACTCCTAAATCCTAAGAGAGAGGAGAGAACCTCTCTCTCTAAAAACTACATCTAAAACCTAAAATTGAATTATGATCTGATATGAATTCCTTCTCTGAGTCTCTGCATGTTTTCTGACTTTAATCTGTGTTTCTGGGCCGAAAATTGGGTTGAAATGCGGCCCAGAATCTTTGCCAGCGACTTTTGTAATTCTGCAGATCGTGCACATCACGCGGCCGCATCGTCCACGCGATCGCGTCACTCAGCGTTTTTCGTACCACGCATGCGCGTCGTCCATGTATTCGCGTCATTCGTGCAGCTTCCAGTCCGCGCGGTCGCGTCAGGCACGCGAACGCGTCACTCTGATTTCTTCCATTTCGCGCGGTCGCGTGAGCCATGCGACCACGTGACTTCTCGCTGATCATCTCCTCAATTCCTTGTGTTCCTTCCATTTTTTCACGCTTCCTCTTTATTCTCTAAGCCATTCTTGCCCTATGAAGCCTGAAACACTAACACACAGATCAAGGCATCGAATGGTAATAAGAGAGGATTAAGATTAGCTAAATTAAGACCAAAGAAGCATGTTTTCAATCATAGAACTAAACTATGAAGGAATTGTAAAATCATGCAAATCTTATAAATAAGTGGGCGAAAAGCTTGATAAAACCACTCAATTAAATACAATATAAACCATAAAATAGTGGTTTATCACCACCCAACAATGATCCATTTTCTAAGACATACAATCTAGGATGGAGAAATAACCCAAACTTTGGCTGGAGAAATCAAAATCAAAGGCAACCCAATTTCAACAATCACAACCCCCACCAGAATAATTTCAACCATCAATATCGAACTCCTCAATCACACAATCCACCCTAGTTCCTCAAAAACCTTCAGACTTGGAAATAGCATTAGCAGAACTCTCCAAAAACACAAATAGTTTCATACAAGAAACTAGAGTCTCCATCAGAAATTTAGAGGTTTAAATGGGTCAGTTAAGTAAGCAAGTTACTGAGAGGCCTATCAACATCTTTCATAGTGATAAAATTCTAAATTCAAGAGAGGAATGCAAGGCCATCTATGTGATAAGTGAAAAATTGGTGGATACTCAAACCTTTGGTGAAGAGAAGCAAGTTGAAGAAGTTATGAAGAAAGTCAGAGACCCTGAGGAGCATGCCCCTGCAAGCCCCCCTCTAACTCAGTTCATGCTAAGGTAGAGCAACCCAAGGTGAAGATTCTAGTGCCTGAGTATAAGTCAAAAATTCCATACCCTCAAAGACTTCAGAGAGAGAACAAAGAAAAGCAATACTCCAAATTCTTGGATATATTTAAAACACTACATGTCAACATTCCATTCATAGAAGCACTTGAACAAATGCTGATGTATGTTAAATTCATGAAAGAATTATTGTCCAAGAAAAGAGCTCTAAAGGGAGGCCAAACAGTGGTATTGGGAGTGTAGTGCAATCATTCAAAGGAATCTGCCAAGTAAGAAGCAAGATCCTGAAAGTTTCCAAAACCCCTGTACCATTGGAAACAACACCTTTGAGATAGCATTGTGTGATTTAGGGACGAGTATCAATTTGATGTCGCTCTTTGTGATGAAAAAGCTACAAATTCAAGAGGTGAAATCCACAAGAATAGCTCTCCAACTAGCAGATAAGTCAATAAGGCAAGCACATGGAGTGGTTGAGAATGTTTCGGTTAAGGTGGGAAAGTTTTTTGCTTCCAGCAGATTTCATGATTCTTGACATGGAAGAGGATGAAAATTTTTCCATCATTTTAGGAAGACCAGTCCTAGCCACTGGGAGATCTCTCATTGATATGAAAAAAGGTAAATTAATGTTGAGAGTGCATAATGAGCACTTGGTCTTTCATGTTTTCAAAATCATGCGTCATGCAAATCAAGAGGAGAACCGCATGAACACTGAGTTCATTGACCCAAACCTCCAAGAATTCCCTGATAATACAAAACAAAGTTTGCAGCCCAAGCCTCCTTTGTGGAAATCAATAAAACTCCCTCAGACACCAAACCTAAGCTTGGTATTAGGAGTGCTTCACTAAACAAGGAGGAAGCTTCCAAGAAGAAAGTGCCCAAGGGATGGCAAAACAAGAAGATTCTCACCGAAGATTTCTCGCCTGGGTTGAAAGTTGTGTTGACTCATCATCCATTGTTATCTTATACAGTGAACAAAATCCTCTATCTTGAGCATATTGAGTTACACCATGAGGATATAGGGAGAAGATTCACAGTAAGAGGAGAGGAGTTAAAGCATTATGATGAACCTTCACCTTAACAACCATCAACGGTCAAGATAATGACATTAAAAAAGTACTTGTTGGGAGGCAACCTAATCTTTAGTATGCTTTATTTTCAGTTTAGTTGTTTTTTCTTTCTTAGTTCGTAGTTATCTTTAATTTAATCTTTTTTTGGATCATGAAAATTGGTCGAAACAAAAATAGGGAGGCTTGGAGTAGAAAAGGGAATATTTGTAAAGTTGGAGTGTATTCTGGCATCCTGGTGTTTAGCGCCAGGACTTGGCATTTAGTGCATGGTGAGGGAAAAAATGGGAAGAAGTCACTAGCACCTTGGCGTTTAGCGTCGTCCAATGGCGTTTAGCACCAGATGCACATAAAACGAGGGAGCATCTACTGGACACCCTGGCGTTTAATGCCACATCTGGGCGTTTAGTGCCGAGGTGTACATGACGTTAGGATTTTTGCTAGTAAAGAATTTTATAAAAATATAGTAGCGTTGTAAGCATAGATTCTAAACCAACAGAAAATCCCTTCATACAAACACTTGGTTGTCACAAGTAACAAACCCCTGATAAAATTGATAACTGAAGTATTTAAACCTCGGGTCATCTTCTCAAGGAATTGCAGGGAGGTGTTCTTATTATTGGTTATGCAGAGGTATATTTTGGGGTTTTAAAAAGGTTTTAAGCAAGAGAAATAGATTGCAAGAATTAATAAATTAATATCTAATGGAAACTCTTGGCAATGTATGAAAACTGGAAGTCCTATCCAGTTGTCCTTATCAATTGTGATGAGAATTGGATTTTTCTCCCACTTAGTTAACCTTTACTAAAGGAAAGGAAAGTCAAGTGGACTAATTAGTTTGATCCTCAAGTCCTAGTCAATCCCTGTGGGAAGACTAGTTTTAGAGCGATCTAGATCAATTAGAATCTGCCAATTTCAACCACTGCTGAGTTCGACAACTCAAGAGTTACCAATTAATCAACCAAAGCCAAAAGGGAATAAAATCTACTTGAATGAAAATAATTTGGATAGAGCCCAAGCATCAATAACATATAAGTCTGAAATACCTCAATTGCATTAATAAAATAAAATCAATCCAAATATGAAGAGTCATAAGCCAAATAAGCAACATCAATAATCAACAATTAAGAGAAGTCGAAATAAAAAGATATCGAACCTGATATAAAGATGAGATAAAAATATTCCTAAGTTCTAAAAATCCTAATCCTAATCCTAAGAGAGAGGAGGGAACATCTCTCACTAAAAACTACATCTAAATCCTAAAATTGTGTATTTTTCTCCTCCTTCATGAATGGGTGGATCCTTCCATTTATAATCTTTCAATATGTGTCCTCTGGGTTTGGATCTGGGCCAAAAAGGCCCGGAAATTGCTGAGGACAACTTCTGCAAATTCTGCAGATTGCGCACGTCACGCGTCCGCGTGGGTCACGCGATCGCGTCATCTGGAGTGTTGCCCTTCCACGCGGCTGCGTCAGTCATGCACCCGCGTCAGTTGTATTTCGCGAGTCACGCGTTTGCCTTATCCATGCGCTCGCGTCGATCCCTTTTTGTGCGCACCACGCCTCCGCGTCGTCCATGCGGACGCGTCACTGCTAGTTTCTTTAAAAACTCCATTTTATGCTTTCCTTCCATTTTTGTATGTCTCCTTTCCATCCTTTAAATCATTCTTGCCTTAGAAGACCTGAAAATACTTACACACAAATCACGGCATCGAATGGCAATACAAGGTAATTAAAATTAATATTTTTAAAGCCTAGGAAACATGTTTTTCACATACATCACATAATAAGAAGGGAAAGTAAAACCATGTAATTTAACATGCATAAGTGGATGAAAAATTGAATAAATCACTTAAGTTCAGCACAAAATATGTCTTAAAATATGGGTTTATCAACCTCCCCACACTTAAACAATAGCATGTCCTCATGCTAAATCCAAGAGAAAAGAATGAAGGTGAAATGGTGGGATCTCATGCAATGCAATCTATCCTAGATGCAACTACCTAAATGAGTCATGCAAATCTAGTTATCATTCACCTATATATAAAGCTTTACATGTAGTTAAATTAATTCACATTCTCAAGGAATCATATACGCACAGCCAACCTTAGATAATATTAAAGCATTTTTACAATTGAGATGGGTAAATAATATATTTTCAAACTTGCAATGCAATTAACAATAGAAGTAGAGATATATGGTGATGAGCCATTGAACCCTCACTGGATTTTGTGTTTATTCTCTAGTCACTCAGTGTTTATTGGGTTAATCGCTCTATTCTTCTTTTTATCCTTACTTTCGATAACTTTGTTCTTCATCTAACCAATCAACAATCATAGAATACAGGCATACAAAAATCATGAGGTCTTTAATTAAGGTTGTAATGGGGCCAAGGTAAAGGTAAGGGTATATGTATAAGGCTACGTGAGCTAATTAAGTGAATCATTGATTCGTCTAAGATCTCACCTAACATACATATTTTGTAAAGCAAAACTTCTTTACCTATTTTCCCATATTTTTCCCACTATATTACACGCTCATATTTTAATTTTTATTTATTTTTATCCCATGTGCATCGCTTTTTGCATTTGGAGAATTTAATTATTTTTTATTATTATTATTTTTTTGTTTTTTTTGTTTTTTTGTTTTTTTTGTTTATCCCCTTATTGAAATAATGTACATGGTAATTTAATTATTTTGATTTCACATGAGCATGCTTCCCAAATTTTTACATAACTTGTTCAATTTAATTTCCTATTTTTTTCTATCATCACATGTTCCCGTAAAATTTCCCACACTTAAATTATACACAATTTCTATCTTAAGCTAACCAAGGATTCAACTTGGAATTTTTATTTTGTTTTTCTGCTTAAGGCTAGTAATGTGGTTGTAAAACAGAAGGGGATTAAAAAGCTCAAGGGGGCTAACAAGGATGGCATAAAGGTAGGCTCTATTTGGGATAAGTGAGTTGATAATCAAACATGGCCTTAATCCTATCTTGGTATGTATTTATATTCTATAATTGGACATATAGATTAAAACAAAGTAAAAAATACCAGAATAAATAAGAAGGGCGGAACACACAGGAATAAAATACTATGGTTTAAATGTAACCATGCAATTAAGCTCAAAACTCACATGCTGTGTGTTCTCAAGCTCATAAATCATATATCAGTTATGTATGTCATGCAAGTAGAAATTAAGAGTTTCCATTATTCTCAATGTAAAATATATTGGATGGCTTTAAAGTTTTAGTGTTCCTCCTTGATAAAATGTTGTTAACTAACTAACATGTAATGCTATATACAAGGTGTGTGGATTGATTCTGTTAAAGTCTCTAGCTTACTTCCTTTTTATTTTCAATCAAATCAACTATTATATGCTAAAAAGGGAAAACTATACTAATTAATCCACTTAATAAATAACTAGTAAACTAAGGTGCAAATAAGCTAAAATATCCAAGATATATACATATAGCTCAAAGGGCACAATGCAGAAAAAATACAATAAAAAAGCAAAAAAGAGAAAAATGTGCAAAAATACAGAAAATGGACAAAATAAGGAGAGTTTGTAGCGGTTCACCAAAATAAATAGATGCCAGAGATGGCAACCTCCCCACACTTAAATAATAGCATCGTCTTCGATGCTCACTCAAGCATGGTGTGACGAAGTGTCATCTCCGGAAGGATGGGCTGCTGGTGTCTCGATGGTAGGCTAAGGATCTGTAGTTGCTGAGAGGATCGGAGGAGTGGTCTGATGCAGAGGGGGCTCTGTCCATAGAGGAACCTCCAAATCTGCAGTCTGTGGCTGGTGGTGCTCCTCATGATGTGGTGCAGTGTGGCCAGGACCTCTCTGCTCAGCCTGGGTAGGTGCCTCCTCCTCGTGATCACTCACCTCTTCATCAGATGTGTCGGAGGGAGTGTCGGGCTCGGAGGGAATGTCACCACCAGAGCAGATCATCAGCTTGAGGTGCTCATAGCGTCGCTTGTGGCGACGCTCAGACCTCTCAAAAAGTCGCCTGGTGCGACAGTCAGATCACTCAAACTACTACTGGTGATGGCGCTCCATCTGATCTAGGCGGTCAAAGAGGCGGTGCACCAAACGGTAGATGGGCTCAGGAGCAGGGGCGTGATGAGCGGATATTTTATACGCTTTTTGGGGGTAATTTCATGTAGATTTTAGTATGTTTTAATTAGTTTTTAGTAGAATATCATTAGCTTTTAGGAAAAAATCATATTTCAGGACTTTACTATGAGTTTGTGTATTTTTCTATGATTTCAGGTATTTTCTGACTGAAATTGAGGGAGCTGAGCAAAAATCTGATTTAGGCTGAAAAAGGACTGCTGATGCTGTTGGATCCTGACCTCCCTGCACTCGGAATGAATTTTCTGGAGTTACAGAAGTCCAATTGATGCGCTCTTAATTGGGTTGGAACGTAGACATCCAGGGCTTTCCAGCAATATATAATAGTCCATACTTTGCGCAAAGATAGATGACGTAAACTGGCGTTCAACGCCAGTTCTATGTTGCAGTCTGGCGTCCAGCGCCAGAAACAGGTTACAAGTTGGAGTTCAACGCCCAAAACACGTTACAACCTGGCGTTCAACTCCAGAAACAGCCCAAGCACGTGAGAGGCTTAAGTCTCAGCCCCAGCACACACCAAGTGGGCCCCAGAAATGGATTTCTGCACCAATTATCTTAGTTTTCTCATATTCTGTAAACCTAGGGTACTAGTTTTCTATTTACACAACTTTTAGAGATTTATCTTGTAACTCATGACATTTTCAGATCTAATGACATTTTCAGATCTGAACTACATACTCTTTGACGGCATGAGTCTCTAAACTCCATTGTTGGGGGTGAGGAGCTCTGCAGCGTCTCGATGAATTAATGCAATTACTTATATTTTTCCATTCACATATGCGTGTTCCTATCTAAGATGTTCATTCGCACTTAATTATGGAGAAGGTGATGATCCGTGACACTCATCACCTTCCTCAACCCATGAACGTGTGTCTGACAACCACCTCCATTCTACATCAGATTGAATGAATATTTCTTAGATTCCTTAATCAGAATCTTCGTGGTATAAGCCGGATTGATGGCAGCATTCATGAGAATCCGGAAAGTCTAACCTTGTCTGTGGTATTCCGAGTAGGATTCTGGGATTGAATGACTGTGATGAGCTTCAAACTCCTGAAGGCTGGGCGTTAGTGACAGACGCAAAAGAATCATTGGATTCTATTCCAACCTGATTGAGAACCGACAGATGATTAGTCGTGCTGTGATAGAGCATCTGGACCATTTTCACTGAGAGGATGGGAAGTAGCCATTGACAACGGTGACACCCTACATAGAGCTTGCCATGGAAGGAACTTTGCAATTATGTTATTGAGTTGAATATTA
>NC_029774.3:95386630-95388377 GCF_000817695.3 Arachis duranensis | reverse complement strand
GTAAGAATAATAAAATAAACATAGCTTGCTTCAAACCAATAATCTCTGTGGGATCGACCCTTACTCACGTAAGGTATTACTTGGACGACCCAGTGCACTTGCTGGTTAGTTGTGCGGATTGCAAAAGTGTGATCGCAATTTCGTGCACCAAGTTTTTGGCGCCATTGCCGGGGACTATTCGAGTTTGAACAACTAAAGGTTTATTTTGTTGCTTAGATTAGGAATAATTTATTTTTGTTGTTATAGAGTCATTAAATTCTGAGTCCTTTTTTCCCTTTTCAAAAATTTTTCAAAAATATTATTCTTCTTTATCAATTTCTAATTTTTTTTCGTGAGTTTAGTGTCTTGTTCTAAGTTTGGTGTCAATTGCATGTTTTTCCTTGTCTCTTAATTTTTCGAATTGCATGTTCTTGTTCTTCCTTGATTTTCAAATTGTTCTTGTCAATTTCTCTTGTTTGATCTTTGGTTTGTTTTGTTTTGTGTATTTTTCATGTTTTTATGGTGCAATTTCAAATTATTAGTTTTCAAAAATAAATCTTTTTATATACAATATTAAAACACGTTACATTTGTAAATCAGTTGGTTAGAGCGTTGGCTTATGTTCTTGGCAATTGGGTATCTTACCTTTTTAAAACCTTTTTCAAAAAAATTTTTCTTTGATTAAATCTTATACCAAACTTTAAGTTTGGTGTTTTCTTGTTAATCTCTCTTTAATTTTCGAAAATTTCATTGTGGTTTTCTAAAAATTTTAAGTTTAGTGTTCTTTCTTTTGTTCTTGGTGTTCTTGTGAATCTTCAAAGTGTTCTTGAGTCTTCTTTGTGTTTTGATCTTAAAATTTTTAAGTTTGGTGTTCCTTGGTGTTTTCCCTCCAAAATTTTCGAAAACAATGAGCATTAGATCTAAAAATTTTAAGTCTTGTGTCTTTTATATGTTTTTCTCTTTCATCATAAAATTCAAAATTCAAAAAAATATATTTTCTAACTATTTTTAAGCCATATTTTCGAATTTTTTTATATAAAAATTCAGATTTCAATTTCAAAATTTTTCAAATCTTATCTATCTTTTTAAGATTTAAAAAAAATTTATATTTTCCTTCTTAAAATCCTTTCAACTCATAAATATCTTTTTCAAATCTTCACAATATCTTTTTCAAAACAAATTTATCTTTTTCAAATACCTTTTATACCTTTTCAATCTTCAATTACATCTGTTTCCTATCATATTTATCTTTTACAAATCATATCTTCTATCTTATCTTTTCTCAAAATTTTCGAAAATATCCTAACCAATTTCTCTCTCCTCATTTTTTTCGAAAATCTTCATAAAATATTTTTAAATTTTTATTTTTATTTTTATTTTCATTTTTATTTCGTTTTTTTATTTATTTCATTTTATTTTTTTATTTTATTTTATTATTTCGAAAATATATATAAATTTTTTTAATAAAATAAATAATATCAACATCAATATCATCTCCCTTGCTCCATCATGGAACTAAGTGGAAATGAACAGTCCAAAAGGACTCTTGGGTCATATGCTAACCCCACTACTACTTCATATGGGAGTAGTATCTGTATACCCTCCATCAGAGTCAGTAGCTTTGAGTTGAATCGTCAGCTCATTATCATGGTGCAGCAAAGTTGCTAGTATTCCGGTCTTCCACAGGAAGAACCTACAGAGTTTCTGGCACAGTTTTTACAAATTGCTGACACAGTACATGATAAGGAAGTAGATCAGGATGTCTACA
>NC_029774.3:95384518-95386284 GCF_000817695.3 Arachis duranensis | reverse complement strand
GAACAGCAGTTATCAAAATAAATAACAGAAGAATGCCAAGCAGTTCAATTAAGGAGTGGGAAAACATTAAATACCTCACTTCAAGGTAGCAGGAAGCCAAGAAATGAGCAAACCACCCAAAATCCATCTGAAGACAATCAGAGCCCTGAAAGGAATGACTCTGGCGCCCAAACACCAGAAAATAGGGGGAAAGATGGCGTTGAACGCCCAGACCATGCTCAGTCCTGGCATTCAACGCCAAAAATGAGCAATGAATTGGCGTTGAATGCCCAAAGGAAGCACAGTTCTGGCGTTCAAATGCCAGAAACAGGTAAGGAGCTGGCGTCTAATGCCACTCCAGCTTCCACCCCTGGCATTCGAATGCCAGTGGGAGATCAGACACATACAAGTGCTGATAACAAGCCCTCTAAAAAGGCTTCTCAGCCCACACCTGTAGGCAATAAACCTACAGCAACTAAGGTTGAGGAATATAAAACCAAAATGCCTTATCCTTAGAAACTCCGCCAAGCGAAACAGGATAAGCAATTTGCCCGCTTTGCAGACTATCTCAGGACTCTTGAAATAAAGATTCCATTTGCAGAGGCACTTGAGCAAATACCCTCTTATGCAAAGTTCATGAAAAAGATCTTAAGTCATAAGAAGGATTGGAGGGAAACTGAGAAAGTTTACCTCACTGAAGAATGCAGTGCAGTCATTCTGAAAAGCTTACCTGAGAAGCTTAAAGATCCGGGAAGCTTTATGATACCATTCACATTAGAAGGTACTTGTACCAAGCAAGCTCTATATGATCTTGGGGCAAGTATTAATCTAATACCTGCAGCTACTATCAGAAAGCTTGGGTTGACTGATGAAGTTAAACCAACTCGGATATGTCTCCAACTTGCTGATGGCTCCATTAATACCCATCAGGCGTGATTGAAGACATGATTGTCAAGGTTGGGCCATTTGCCTTTCTCACTGACTTTGTGGTGCTGGAAATGGAGGAGCACAAGAGTGCAACTCTCATTCTGGGAAGACCTTTCCTAACAACTGGCCGAACCCTCATTGATGTTCAAAAAGGGGAAGTAACCTGGAGAGTCAATGAGGATGAGTTCAAGTTGAATGTTGTCAAAGCCATGCAGCATCCAGACACCCAAAATGACTGCATGAGCATTGATATTATTGACTCTCTGGTAAAAGAGGTCAATATGGCTGAGAGTCTCGAATCAGAGCTAGAGGATATCTTTAAAGATGTTCAGCCTGATCTGGAGGAACCAGAGAGAATAGTAGAACCTCTGAAAATCCCTCAGAAAGAGGAGAAACTTCCCAAACTCGATCTCAAACCATTACCACCATCCCTGAAATATGCATTTCTGGGAGAAGGTGATACCTTTCCTGTAATCATAAGCTCTACCTTAGAGCCACAAGAAGAGGAAGCACTAATTCAAGTGCTAAGGACACACAAGACAGCTCTTGGGTGGTCCATCAGTGATCTCAAGGGCATTAGCCCAGCCAGATGCATGCACAAGATCATACTGGAAGGTGACGCCAAGCCAGTGGTTCAACCACAAAGGCGGCTGAATCCAGCCATGAAGGAGGTGGTGCAGAAAGAGGTCACTAAGTTACTAGAGGCTGGGACTATTTATCCTATTTCTGATAGCCCCTGGGTAAGCCCTGTCCAAGTTGTCCCTAAGAAAGGAGGCATTACAGTGGTTCATAATGAAAAAAATGAACTGGTTCCTACAAGAACAGTTACAGGGTGGCATATGTGTATTGATTATAGAAGG
>NC_029774.3:95380812-95384364 GCF_000817695.3 Arachis duranensis | reverse complement strand
GGTCCATCCGGAGTATTTGCATACAGAAGGATGCCATTTGGCTTGTGCAATGCACCTGCAACCTTTCAAAGGTGCATGCTCTCAATTTTCTCTGATATGGTGGAAAAATTTCTCGAAGTCTTCATGGATGACTTTTCAGTATTTGGAGACTCATTCAGCTCCTCTCTTGACCATCTAGCACTTGTTCTAAAGAGATGCCAAGAGACCAACCTAGTTTTAAACTGGGAGAAATGTCACTTTATGGTGACTGAAGGAATTGTCCTTGGGCTCAAAATCTCAAACAGGGGAATAGAGGTGGATCAAGCTAAGGTAGAGGTAATTGAAAAATTACCACCACCAACCAATGTTAAGGCAATCAGAAGCTTTCTGGGGCATGCAGGATTCTATAGGAGGTTTATAAAGGATTTTTCAAAAATTGTCAAACCTCTAAGTAATCTGCTAGCTGCTAACACGCCATTTATCTTTGATAAGGAGTGTCTGCGGGCGTTTGAGACTCTGAAAGCTAAGCTGGTCACAGCACCAGTCATCTCTACACCAGACTAGACATTACCATTTGAATTAATGTGTGATGCCAGTGACCATGCCATTGGTGCAGTGTTGGGACAGAGACATGACAAGCTTTTGCACGTCATTTACTATGCCAGTCGTGTTTTAAATGACGCACAGAAGAATTACACAACCACAGAAAAAGAGTTGCTTGCAGTGGTTTACGCTATTGACAAGTTTAGATCCTATTTAGTAGGATCAAAAGTGATTGTGTACACTGATCATGCTGCTCTTAAATATCTACTCACAAAGCAGGATTCAAAACCCAGACTTATCAAATGGGTGTTGCTTCTGCAAGAGTTTGATATAGAAATAAGAGACAGAAAAGGGACAGAAAACCAAGTAGCAGATCACCTGTCCTGAATAGAACCAGTAGAAGGGGCGTCCCTCCCTCTTACTGAGATCTCTAAAACCTTTCCAGATGAGCAACTCTTTGCCATCCAGGAAGTGCCATGGTTTGCAGACATTGCAAACTACAAGGCAGTAAGGTTCATACCCAAAGAGTACAGTAGGCAGCAATCAAAGAAGTTGATCACGGATGCAAAGTACTATCTTTGGGATGAACCATATCTCTTCAAGAGATGTGCAGACGAAATAATCCATAGATGTGTGCCTAAAGAAGAAGCACAGAGGATCCTATGGCACTGCCATGGATCACAGTATGGAGGACATTTTGGAAGTGAGCGAACAGCCACAAGAGTCCTCCAATGTGGCTTCTACTGGCCTACTCTCTATAAAGATTCCCGAGTGTTTGTGCTTAATTGCGACAGTTGCCAAAGATCTGGCAATCTGCCTCACAGTTATGCCAGGCCTCAACAAGGGATCTTGGAGATTGAGTTGTTTGATGTATGGGGTATTGACTTCATGGGACCTTTCCCACCATCATACTCAAACACTTATATTTTGGTGGCGGTGGATTATGTATTCAAATAGGTAGAAGCTATTGCTACACCCACTAATGACACTAAGACAGTGTTAAAATTCCTCCAGAAACACATCTTCAGTAGATTTGGCACCCCTAGAGTACTAATCAGTGATGGGGGCACTCATTTCTGCAATAAACAGCTCTATTCTGCTTTGGTTCGTTATGGAGTTAGCCACATGGTGGCCACTCCATATCACCCACAGACTAATGGGCAAGCTGAAGTCTCAAATAGAGAACTCAAAAGAATCCTGGAACAGACTGTAATTAACCGTAGAAGGGATTGGGCAAGAAGCTTGGATGATGCTCTGTGGGCATACAGAACAGCATTCAAGACCCCTATAGGGACCTCTCCATACCAGCTTGTGTATGGAAAGGCATGTCATTTGCCAATGGAACTAGAACATAAGGCCTACTGGGCAACCAGATTTCTGAACCTTGATGCCAAGTTAGCTGGAGAAAAATAATTGCTCCAGTTACATGAGCTAGAGGAATTTAGACTCAATGCTTTCGAGAATGCAACAATATACAAAGAGAAAGCAAAAAGATGTCATGATAAGAAATTGTCATCCAGAGTCTTTGAGCCAGGGCAGAAAGTTCTGCTATTTAATTCTAGGCTCAGATTATTCCCCGGGAAATTGAAGTCCCGGTGGAAAGGTCCATATGTGATTATAAGCGTGTCACCATATGGATACGTAGAGCTTCAGGATAATGATTCTAATAAAAAGTTCATTGTTAATGGACAGAGAGTCAAACATTATCTTGAAGGCAATTTTGAGCAAGAATGCTCAAAACTGAGGCTTGATTAAAGCTCAGTAATAGTCCAGCTAATGACAATAAAGAAGCGCTTGCTGGGAGGCAACCCAGCCATTTACAAAGTATTTGTTAATTAATTGATTTTTTTACAGGTATATGTCAGGTATCTTCAAGGTAAAATAGCAATTGCTTGAATTCACAAAGTTACAAGGGAATTTGGAAGCTCACTGGCGTGAAAAAAAAACAGTAAGAAACATTTTGGGTGTTGAACGCCCAAAAGAAGCACCCACTGGGCGTTCAACGCCAGTGAGGGTAGCCATCTGGGCGTTAAACGCCAGAAAGGAGCATCTTCTGGGCATTGAACGCCAGAAAGAAGCAACTTCTGGGCGTTTAACGCCAGATTGACAGCGTCCTGGGCGTTCAGAAAAACGCCCAGTGACAAAGGACTTCCTGGCGTTCAACGCCAGAAAGAAGCAACAGCTGGGCGTTGAACGCCCAGGAGAAGCAGCAATTGGGCGTTAAACGCCCAAAACATGCAGCGTTTGGGTGTTTAACGCCAGGATTATGGGGAGGAGGTAATTTCGTTTTCAATTCAAATTTTTTCCAATTTTCACGTTTCAATTCATGATTTCTTGCATAAACATGTTACAAACTCTCATCTTTCAACTTCAATTTCAAATTTTTTTTATCCTAAACATATTTCTTGATTTTTCTTTAATTTCTTTTCAAAACTTTTTCAAAACTCATCTATCTTTTTGAACTCTTTTCAAATCTTTTTAATTTCTTCTCATATCTTTTGAATTTCGAATTTGCCTCTCCTACTATTCCTCTTATTTCCTTTCTTTTGCTTCAGGACAAGCAAACCTTTAAGTTTGGTGTGATTCACCATGATCACTGAGCTAAAACTCATCAAGATCATGGCACCTAAGGGAACAGGAAGAGCAAGGATGTGACTTAAAGGAACTGAAGCGTCAGAAATTATCTCTTGAAGGACCAAGCACCCCACAGACTAGAGGAACATCCACTTTCCAAAATAAAGGTCGTTGAGTTCTAATCTTTGCCTTAACTCTGTGATAACTGTTCTTATTAGGAATTTACCTTAGAAGTTATATATTAGTAGTAGTAATTTGTATCTCTACTTTGATTTTAATTCCAATTAAGTTATAATTTATTTTTCTCATCATCATCAAACATGAATAAGATAGTAGATTTTTAGAATAAAGAGGCAATATTTTTTTCGAGTTCTTAATAAGAAAAATTCTAATTATTTATATGTGATGGCAATACTTTTTGTCTTCTGAATGAATGCTTGAACAGTGCATATTTTT
>NC_029774.3:95379009-95380792 GCF_000817695.3 Arachis duranensis | reverse complement strand
ATGCCTAAGCGGCTAAATCAAGCTGTCCCTAACCATGTGCTTGTGGCATGCAAGTCCAAGTGAAAAGCTTAAGACTGAGTGGTTAAAGTCGTGATCCAAAGCAAAAAGAGTGTGCTTAAGAGCTCTGGACACCTCTAACTGGGGACTTTAGCAAAGCTGAGTCACAATCTAAAAAGATTCACCCAGTCATGTGTCTGTGGCATTTATGTATCCGGTGGTAATACTGGAAAACAAAATGCTTAGGGTCACGGCTAAGACTCATAAAAGTAGCTGTGTTCAAGAATCAACATGCTAAACTAGGAGAATCAATCACACTATCTGAATTCTAAGTTCCTATGGATGCCAACCATTCTGAATTTCAAAGGATAAAGTGAGATTGCAAAACTGTTCAGAGGAAAAAAGCTACTAGTCCCGCTCATCAAATTAGAATCTGGGCTTCACTTAAAACTCTGAGATATTATTTCTTCTTGACTTCTTTTTTTCCTCTTTTATTTATCTAGTTGCTTGGGGACAAGCAACGAGTTAAGTTTGGTGTTGTGATGAGCGGATATTTTATACGCTTTTTGGGGGTAATTTCATGTAGATTACGGATATTTTATATGCTTTTTAGGGGTAATTTCATGTAGATTTTAGTATGTTTTAATTAGTTTTTAGTAGAATATCATTAGTTTTTAGGCAAAAATCATATTTCTGGACTTTACTATGAGTTTGTGTATTTTTCTGTGATTTCAGGTATTTTCTGACTGAAATTGAGGGAGCTGAGCAAAAATCTGATTTAGCCTGAAAAAGGACTGCTGATGCTGTTGGATCCTAACCTCCCTGCACTCGGAATGGATTTTCTGGAGCTACAGGACTCCAATTGACGCGCTCTCAATTGGGTTGGAAATTAGACATTCAGGGCTTTCCAGCAATATATAATAGTCCATACTTTGCGCAAAGATAGATGACGTAAACTGGCGTTCAACGCCAGTTTCATGTTGCAGTCTGGCGTCCAGCACCAGAAATAGGTTACAAGTTGGAGTTCAACGCTCAAAACACGTTACAACCTGGCGTTCAACTCCAGAAACAGCCCAAGCACGTGAGAGGCTTAAGTCTCAGCCCCAGCACACACCAAGTGGGCCCCAGAAGTGGATTTCTGCACCAATTATCTTAGTTTACTCATTTTCTGTAAACCTAGGTTACTAGTTTACTATTTAAACAACTTTTAGAGACTTATTTTGTACCTGATGACATTTTCAGATCTGAACTACATACTCTTTGATGGCATGAGTCTCTAAATTCCATTGTTGGGGGTGAGGAGCTCTGCAGCGTCTCGATGAATTAATGCAATTACTTATATTTTTCCATTCACATATGCGTGTTCCTATCTAAGATGTTCATTCGCGCTTAATTATGGAGAAGGTGATGATCCATGACACTCATCACCTTCCTCAACCCATGAACGTGTGTCTGACAACCACCTCCATTCTACATCAGATTGAATGAATATTTCTTAGATTCCTTAATCAGAATCTTCGTGGTATAAGCCGGATTGATGGCGGCATTCATGAGAATCCGGAAAGTCTAACCTTGTCTGTGGTATTCTGAGTAGGATTCTGGGATTGAATGACTGTGACGAGCTTCAAACTCCTGAAGGCTGGGCGTTAGTGACAGACGTAAAAGAATCATTGGATTCTATTCCAACCTGATTGAGAACCGACAAATGATTAGCCGTGCTGTGACAGAGCATCTGGACCATTTTCACTGAGAGGATGGGAAGTAGCCATTGACAATGGTGACACCC
>NC_029774.3:95368971-95378296 GCF_000817695.3 Arachis duranensis | reverse complement strand
TTAGTGACAGATGCAAAAGAATCATTGGATTCTATTCCAACCTGATTGAGAACCGACAAATGATTAGCCGTGCTGTGACAGAGCATCTGGACCATTTTCACTGAGAGGATGGGAAGTAGCCATTGACAATGGTGACACCCTACATAGAGCTTGCCATGGAAGGAACTTTGCAATTATGTTATTGAGTTGAATATTATATTGCAGGGATTCAGAGGACAAAGCATCTCCAAAACCCCAACATATTCTCCATTACTGCATTACAAGTAATTAATTCACGCTCTTTTATTTTTCTAATAATTCAAATTGATAATTTTAATTGAAATCCTGACTAAGAATAATAAAATAAACATAGCTTGCTTCAAACCAATAATCTCCGTGGGATCGTCCCTTACTCACGTAAGGTATTACTTGGACGACCCAGTGCACTTGCTGGTTAGTTGTGCGGATTGCAAAAGTGTGATTGCAATTTCGTGCACCAGGGGGCGTAGTGAGTGGTGCTGGGCCAGTGGAGGCAGAAGGGGTAGCTGAAGATGTGGCTACCTCAGTAGTGTCAGTGAGAAATAGAGGGCGGTAGCCAAAAGCCAGGAACTTCCGACTATATGGGATGATCTTTTGGCACTCTGCTGTGGGGGGCCTTTCATCAACAGCCTCCCAAGGGACCTCAGCTCGGTAACCCAACTGAGTAATCAGGTAAGGAAAAGAGAGGGTGCCTCTAATAAGGACCCTGGCCATGTAATGCCGGATGAAGCGAGGTAGATAAAGGTCCTTACCCGTCATCACACACCAGATGAGGGTAATCATGGCAGCTGGTACCTCCGTCTCATGAGTACTCGGCATCACATAGTTGCTCAGAATCTGTTGCCATAGCCGAGCCTCGTCATTCAGATATATAAGCCTGATTCCTTTGGGTACCAATGTGCTAGTTCCCATGACCCAAGGAACAGTAGGATCAAGAGTGATATCCTTCTTTACTGCATCCCAATTAAACCTCAAATCTCATATCTTCCTCAGCTTTCTGATAACCATCTGGTTGATCGGATTTAGGTGGAAGATGGAGGATTTCTTTAATTGCTTCCTCAGTAACCAGAATCAGTTTGCCTCTAAGTTGTACTACATCCAGGGAAGAGAGAAAGTAGTTACAGTAGAATTCTCTAACCCAGGATGAGTTGACCTCAGTTAGGTTCCTTTCCAGGAAGAACCAGCCTCTCTGTTTGATCTGTTCTGAGGTGTACTGCTGGAGTTCTTCTGGAATTTTGAGGGTCCTTTCCATGTGTAGGTTTCTGGCGGTGGCAAAGGTTGGGTATTTCAGCTCACAGTATTTGTTTGCAAATTTTACTGGGTCAGCTGAAGGTACCAACTGATCAGCTTTTTCCTGCGGGGTAAAGTTCTTCTCTTGCCAGGAATCATCATGTAAGATGCCAAGGATGGAACCAGGGGATTCTCCTCTTTTTTGTTTGCCAGTGGTGACTTTGCCCTTTCCTCTGTCTTGAGATTCAGACATCCTGAAAAATAGAATTTTCAAGATATAATTGAGGAATAAAAGCAGGAAAACAAGTAGGCAAATAACAAGATAAGGAGTAAGTGGCAAAGGATCAGTAGAAAAATGAGGTGAGTTAAGGAAACGTATATTTTGGATTGTGTTGGAGTTGAAAAGCTGAGATGAGAAATCACATTCCAAAATATATTAGAAGTGGAAAGCTTGTTAATTAGGAAAAATAATTACCATGCCATGAGTGAAATAAATTTAAAGAGGTAGTGAAAAGGGGAAGTGGGAAGTTAGAAAGCTAAAAATGGGTAAAATTGAAAAAGATGTTAGAAAGCAAAAATCAGTGAATTAGTAAAAAAGGAGTCAGAGTAAGTGGCATGATGATTGGTTCCTAAGTAACAAGAAGTTCACAAATTTAAGCAACAGTTAACTTATATTCAAGCAGGGATAACAGGCTATTGATGATGATTCATATATATATAGAAAGAGTAAAAAGCAGAATTTAATCATCAATAATGCGATTTATTAACCAGGAAATCAAAAGGGATAAAAATGCTGGCCGTGCATCCAAGAATGGGTATGGTTGAATAATTGAAAAATTGAGAAATGCCAAAACCAAGTCTTGAATGTAAAAAGGAAACAGTTTGCAGAAAATTGGGCAGCATTCCGGCTAAAATCGGATGTTCCCAGAAAACAAATAGCAAGAATAAGTTCATATGAATTGAAATAAGGTTGCACAAATAGCAAGAATAAGAAAGAGCAGCAAGTAACAGTTAAGAGCAACATATGAACAGGATTAATATCATAGCCAGAATAATTTGCAGAATAGATAAATAGATAACATGAACAGTGCAATTATCAGGCCTAAATCCACTATCCAGATCCTAGCTACCTAACCACCTAGAATCCACTACAACATGCATATCTAACTAGCCTAATGATGAACATAAACAGAAAAATATGCAATTAACTAGGAATTGAAAGAAGAATGGTGTTCGGTGGAACCTGGTAGGCGTGGGAAAGAAAGTGGGGCAGAGAGATGGCTGAGGGATGGTGGTGGTGGCTGATGGGGTGGTTAAGGCGGTGCGGTGGGCGTGGTGGTCGGAGGGGGGGTTAAGAGTGGTGGAGGGGAGAAGAAGAAAGAGAGGGAAAAGAGAGAAGGGGGCGTTGTGGTGGGATCTGGGTGGTCGTCGGAGGTGCGGCAGCGAAGGACAGAGAGAGAGGGGGTGGTTGCAGGGAAGAGGAAGAAGAAAGGGGTTGGGGGCGCGCGATGGGTAGGGTTCGCGTCACAGGAGGTTAATAAATTGCAATCCACGCGAACGCGTGGGGCATGCGGTCGCGTGGCTGGTGTGGAATGGGGTTGACGCGGATGTGTGGGTGATGCAATCACTTGGGTTGGGTGTAAGATAGGTGACGTGGACGCGTGAAGCACGCGACCGCGTCGCTGGAATTTGTGCTAGACGCACAATTCCAGCGTCGTTTTAGCACAACTCTCTGTTTGATATAGGGGGTCAAAATATCCGCGCGACACAATCGCGTCGCTCACGCTTTCGCGTGGGATGGGTGTCGTGTAAGTGACGCGTTCGCGTCAGGGAGGCGCACGCGTGGGTGTTTTGTGCTAAACGCACACTAGCCGCACGATTCCAGCCCAACTTTCAGGGCGTTGGAGCGTTACGCTGATATCCAGATCACGCGTTCGCGTGAGTGACGCGGACGCGTGGGAGGTATTTTCCGCAAATGACGTGATCGCGTGGGGCACGTGGTCGCGTGCAACAATTTGGAGCCAAAGGCATACTTCCAGCCCTGCTTCAGCATAACTCTCTGTTCACTTTCCTTTTCTTTTACTGCACGTGTGACGCGGATGCGTCAGCGATGCTGTCGTGTCACGTGCTTTCTCTCTTTTTTTATGCAGTATGCAGGATGCAAAATACAGTGAATGTCGTGCAAAAACTTCAAGTTCAAACAAAATTCAGAAACAGAGCAAAACAGAGGGGGAACGATCATACCATGGTGGGTTGTCTCCCACCTAGCACTTTTAGTTAAAGTCCTTAAGTTGGACATTTGATGAGCTTCCTGCTATGGTGGCTTGTGCTTAAATTCGTCCAGAAATCTCCACCAGTGTTTGGAATGCCAGCATCCTCCGGGGTCCTACACAAGGTACGCAAAGCCCTTAGGTGAGTTCCAACAGGCTTTAAGGCTCCCAGGGTGTTGAATGTCATAACAGACTCCAGGATCCCAAACTTTTCTTCTACACCCGTCTTTGCCTTGATCTACATTTTTCCAGCCAGGTGGTGAGTAGTCTGAATTCTTACTGCAGTGACCAAACAACTTCCAAGATCCTTTCAATTGAGCTTGACACCAATTCTTGCACCTCAAATTGGAGTGTGAAACCTTAGTGAATCTTACATACCAGCTCTGAGTGTGAGTCATTTCCCGTTTGCTTTTAAAGCCGCAAAGAGCTCTAAGCTGGCCATCTATCTCAAGTAAACCATATTCAAGTGGAAAAGTAAAGATGAAAGTTAAGGATTTTACCCACTTAAAGTTCGTATTGGGTGGTAATGGCCGTGGGATAGGTGTTTCCGGTGGTTCTGCAAGCTCTACTTCCTTATGGTCTTCTGTGAATTCCTCCACTTCTTGGAAAATTTCTTCCACTTCAACCATGTCTTGATCAAGGTCACCGATATCTTCTTCATCACTCGAGTCATAATTGGGAGGTTGAGAGAAGTCGGCCTCTGCATCATCTTCGTATTCACTTGGGGAAGATTCTTCTGTCTCAAAGAATTCACTTGTGGATGCAAGAGCATTACTAGGAGAACTTGAGTGGTGACTATCATCATCAAGAAAACTTGAGTCTTGGGTCATTCCGCCCAGTTCCTCATAAGATACTTGCCTTGGGGATTGTGCACTATCCTCCTTAGCATTAATTGTAACGTTCTTGACGGAATTCTCCACAACTCTGGCTTCCTGCGGAGGTTCAGCATCTCCTAAATCTTCAACCAACTCTTCTTCTTCTACAATGACAGCATCCTCTACTTGTTCCAGTACGAAGTTATGCTCAATGCTGTCCACTGGAGCTTCTTATGTCTTCTTCACAATACATTTTTCATTAGATTCTCCACATGAAGCCATGGGAGTCTGTTGAGTGTCCGAACGTCTGGAAGATAATTGATTTATCGCTTACTCCAATTGATGAAGGGTTGCATTGAACTGGTTTACTGATTCTTCAGAGCGAACCTGTGATTCTTGGCTTGATGGATATAGACATGGTGTGTAGGAGAGTGGTGGTTTTTGGGAGTAATTGGATTGGCGTTGGGGAGGATAAGGATCATATGGTGGCGAATGGTGAAAAGAAGCTTGTGAGTATGGTGGGTTGAGGTTGTGTTGAAAGGATGGTCTTTGAGCATAGGGTGGGGCTTGATGGTAGCTACAAGGCGGTCCACCATATCTATTAGCTTGGTATGCATTGTAGAATGGTCTCTGTCCATGATATCTGGGAGGGTGTTGTTGCCTAAAGGGGTGATCAGATCCTCTTGGCTCCATCCATCTTTGATTGCTTAGACCGTGATGCATAGTCCTATTATGGCTTCCATTCCTTTCAACAAAATTAGAACCAAACTCAAAGCGAGAGGGGTGAGAATTCATAATAGCTATCAGAAATAAGAGGGAAGAGAGAAAACAAATAAACAAGTAAAAGAAAAATATATATTTTTTTTGAAAAATATTTACAATAACTAAAAATAAGGCACACGTTTGTAATTCCCCAGCAACGGCGCCATTTTGACGTTAGGATTTTTGCTAGTAAAGAATTTTATAAAAATATAGTAGCGTTGTAAGCATAGATTCTAAACCAACAGAAAATCTCTTCGTACAAACACTTGGTTGTCACAAGTAACAAAACCCTGAGAAAATTGATAACCGAAGTATTTAAACCTCGGGTCGTCTTCTCAAGGAATTTCAAGGAGGTGTTCTTATTATTGGTTATGCAGAGGTATATTTTGGGGTTTTAAAAAGGTTTTAAGCAAGAGAAATAGATTGCAAGAATTAATAAATTAATATCTAATAGAAACTCTTGGCAATGTATGAAAACTGGAAGTCCTATCCAGTTGTTCTTATCAATTGTGATGAGAATTGGATTTTTCTCCTACTTAGTTAACCTTTACTAAAGCAAAGGAAAGTCAAGTGGACTAATTAGTTTGATCCTCAAGTCCTAGTCAATCCCTATGGGAAGACTAGTTTTAGAGCGAACTAGATCAATTAGAATCTGCCAATTTCAATCACTGCTGAGTTCGACAACTCAAGAGTTACCAATTAATCAACCAAAGCCAAAAGGGAATAAAATCTACTTGAATGAAAATAATTTGGATAGAGCCCAAGCATCAATAACATATAAGTCTGAAATACCTCAATTGCATTAATAAAATAAAATCAATCCAAATATGAAGAATCATAAGCCAAATAAGCAACATCAATAATCAACAATTAAGAGAAGTCGAAATAAAAAGATATCGAACCTGATATAAAGATGAGATAAAAATATTCCTAAGTTCTAGAAATCCTAATCCTAATCCTAAGAGAGAGAGGAGGGAACCTCTCTCTCTCAAAACTACATCTAAAACTATGAAAAGTGAATTATGAAAAGCATGTTGAGTCTCTGCATGTGTCCTGACTTTAATCTGTGTTTCTGGGCTGAAAACTGGGTTGAAATGCGGCCCAGAATCTCTGCCAGCGACTTTTGTAATTCTGCAGATCGCGCACGTCACGCGTCCGTGACAAATGAATTTTTGTTGGTATAGAATTTATCAAGTGATCAATCGTAGTATAGTCTAAACCAACGCGAAATCCATCATCAAACTGATATTGAACCTGATATAAAGATGAGATAAAAATATTCCTAAGTTCTAAAAATCCTAATCCTAATCCTAAGAGAGAGGAGGGAACCTCTCTCACTAAAAACTACATTTAAATCCTAAAATTGTGTATTTTTCTCCTCCTTCATGAATGGGTGGATCCTTCCATTTATAATCCTTCAATCTGTGTCCTCTGGGTTTGGATCTGGGCCAAAAAGGCCTGAAAATCGCTGAGGACAACTTCTGCAAATTCTACAGATCGCGCACGTCACGCGTCTGCGTGGGTCACGCGGTCGCGTCATCTGGAGTGTTGTCCTTCCACGCGGTTGCGTCAGTCATGCGCCCGCGTCAATTGTATTTTGCGAGTCACGCATTCGCCTCATCCATGCGCTCGCGTCGATCCCTTTTTGTGCGAACCACGCGTCCGCGTCGTCCATGCGGACGCGTCACTGCCAGTTTCTTCAAAAACTCCATTTTATGCTTTCCTTCCATTTTTGTATGTCTCCTTTCCATCCTTTAAATCATTCCTGCCTTAGAAGATCTGAAAATACTTAACACACAAATCACGGCATCGAATGGAAATACAAGGTAATTAAAATTAATATTTTTAAAGCCTAGGAAACATGTTTTTCACATACATCACATAATAAGAAGGGAAAGTAAAACCATGTAATTTCACATGCATAAGTGGATGAAGGATTGAATAAATCACTTAAATTCAGCACAAAATATGTCATAAAATATGGGTTTATCAGTAAAAAAAAAAAAACCTAAGCTAGCATTAGTGCCTGGTGCACTGCAACGTCCCCTCCCCTTTTCAGTTTCAAATTTTGAATTCAAATTTCCTGATTCCTTTTCCTTTTCCCAATTCCCTAACCCTTCTCCTTTTTATTATTCCTTTATTTGTGTTCCTACCCTCAACCAACCTAACCCCCTCTTGGCCCCTATATTTTCTGTTCTTCCCCTTTTTTCTATTCTTTTTGCTTGGGAGCAAGCAAATCTTTAAGTTTAGTGTTGTCGAGTAAGCTCTTTATTTTTCTTTCATCAATAGCATCGCAAGATCCTATACCACAACAAGAGAAACCCCTCATTCCTTAAGAATACTATTTCCCACTTTAAGAGTATTGGCAACAACTCACTACATCCCTTGAGCAAATGAGGCTGAATCAAGACAGTCACGACATTCTTCTCAATCAGATTATGGGTGAGCAAGAGAATCAACGCCTTGAGCTTCTTCGAGTGAGACAAGAGTAGGGAGGCTGAGAGGACCACAAGAAGCACAACATGACGAAGGGATGACCATTATGATCATTGAGGTGGTTGAATTCTTTTCGTGCTCGCTTTTTCGTTTCTTCCTTTATGATTATAATTATGTTTTCTGTTTCCTATTTATTTCCGTTTATTTGCATGATTTCTATTTTTCTATCTTTCATTAGTTTTTAGTTATTTTTTATATTGATGTTTTTATTTTAATGATGTCTCATGTAATGTCTTCAAGTAGTATTAAAAAAAACAAAAAAATAAAGAGATATATGGTGTTATTATATTAGAGGTTGAGTTAATTTTTATAATTGTCTTGTCATATTACATGTGGTGGTATATATACTTGTGATTATGATTGCATAGAGAGAATGATGTATGAATTACCTTGAAAAAGAAGAATATTGATTCTTGAGGAACAAGGACTTAGAGAAGTTTTATGAAATCTCCAAAAATGAACAAGAGGTTGATCCTTGAACCAAAATAATTGGCAAGAAAAGAAAAAAAAAAGAGAAAAGAAAAAGCTAAGAAAAAGAGAAAAAGCTGATGAAAAGATCAAAAGAAAATCAAGTTGCAAAGCTCTGAGCATCAATGGTTGAGACCCAATTATGTGTCTGTGGTGTCTATTATCCAAGGGACAGCTTAAGTGATTAGATTCGAGGGATGCTTCATCACCGGGTAACTTAGACCAACTGGTCTGGGATTATCGATTGACAACCTGTTACACAAGTCACCTTGAAACAAGACATTTAGCAGTTGATGCACGAAATTTTAATCCTAATATCAAAATCAAGATTTCTTATGATTTCGTACCACTAACCAGCAAGTGCACTGGGTCGTCCAAGTAATACCTTACGTGAGTAAGGGTCGATCCCACGGAGATTATTGGCTTGAAGCAAGCTATGTTTATTTTATTATTCTTAGTTAGGATATCAATTATAATTATCAGTTTGACTTATTAGAAAAAAAAAAGAGTGCAAAATAATTACTTGTTGTGCAGTGATGGAGAATATGTTGGAGTTTTGGAGATGCCTTGTCTTCTGAATTTTTGTAATGTAATATTCAACTCAATAGAAAAATGCAAAGTTCCTTCCATGGCAAGCTCTATGTAGGGTGTCGCCGTTGTCAATGGCTACTTCCCATCCTCTCAGTGAAAATGGTCCAAATGCTCTGTCACAGCACGGCTAATCAGCTGTTGGTTATCGATCATGTCGGAATAGAATCCATTGATTCTTTTGCGTTTGTCATCACGCCCAACACTCGCGAGTTTGAAGCTTGCCATAGTCATCCAATCCCAGAATCCTACTCGGAATACCACAGACAAGGTTTAGACTTTCCGGATTCTCATGATCAATCTGGCTTATACCACGAAGATTCTGGTTAAGGAATCTAAGAGATACTCATTCAATCTGATGTAGAACGGAGGTAGTTGTCAAGTACACGTTCATGGATTGAGGAAGGTGATGAGTGTCACGGATCACCACCTTCTCCATAATTAAGCGCGAATGAACATCTTAGATAGGAACACGCATGTTTGAATGGAAAAACATAAACAATTGCATTAATTCATCGAGATGCTGCAGAGCTCCTCACCCCCAACAATGGAGTTTAGAGACTCATGCCGTCAAAGAGTATCTAAAAATGTCATGAGATATGATGAGCGGATAATTTATACGCTTTTTGGCATTGTTTTTAGTATGTTTTTAGTATGTTTTAGTTAGTTTTTATTATA
>NC_029774.3:95366639-95368862 GCF_000817695.3 Arachis duranensis | reverse complement strand
ATTTTCTGGTGCTACAAAAGCCCAATTGGTGCGCTCTTAATTGCGTTGGAAAGTAGACATTCTGGGCTTTCTAGCAATATACAATAGTCTAGACTTTGCCTGAGATTTGATAGCCCAAACCGGCATTCCAATTCAGCTCAAGACTGCCCGGCGTTAAACGCAGGAACTGACACAAAAATGGGAGTTAAACGCCCAAACTGGCACAAAAGCTGGCGTTTAACTCCAAGAAAAGTCTCTACACATAGAAGCTTCAATGCTCAGCCCAAACACACACCAAGAGGGCCCGGAAGTGGATTTTTATGTCATTTACTCATTTTTGTAAACCCTAAGCTACTAGTTCTCTATAAATAGGACCTTTTGCTATTGTATTTTCATCTTGGTTCTTCTGGTTCCCTCTCTGGGGCCGAAGCCAATGATCACCATTATCACTTATGTATTTTCAACGGTGGAGTTTTTACACACCACAGATTAAGGTGTGGAGCTCTGCTGTACCTCGAGTATCAATGCAATTACTATTGTTCTTCTATTCAATTCAGCTTATTCTTGTTCTAAGATATCACTTGTTCCTCAACTTGATGAATGTGATGATCCGTGACACTCATCATCATTCTCACCAATGAACATGTGCCTGACAACCACCTCCGTTCTACCTTAGATTGAGTGGATATCTCTTGGATTTCTTAACCGGAATCTTCGTGGTATAAGTTAGAATTGATGGCGGCATTCAAGAGAATTCGGAAGGTCTAAACCTTGTCTGTGGTATTCTGAGTAGGATTCGAGAATTGAATGACCGTGACGAGCTTCAAACTCGCGATTGTGGGGCATTAGTGACAGACGCAAAAGAATCACTGGATTCTATTCCGACATGATCGAGAACCGACAGCTGAATAGCCGTGCTGTGATAGAGCGCGTTGAACATTTTCACTGAGAGGACGGGACTGTAGCCATTGACAATGGTGATGCCCAACATACAGCTTGCCATGGAAAGGAGTAAGAAGGATTGGATGAAGACAGTAGGAAAGCAGAGAGACGGAAGGGACAAAGCATCTCCATACGCTTATCTGAAATTCTCACCAATGAATTACATAAGTATCTCTATCCTTATTTTATGTTTTATGTTATCCTCCATAACCATTTGAGTTCGCCTGACTGAGATTTACAAGATGACCATATGTTGAAGTCTGGCTGGCTGTGAAGCCATGTCTAATTTTATTGGCCCGAGGTTTCAACTTATCATCACAAGAGCTTGTTGATTTCTATCAATTTTGCTGTTGAGAGCAATGATCTGCTGAGGCTTGGCTGGCCATTGGCCATGTCTAGTGTTTTGGACTGGAGCTTTCCTTGAGAGCATGGCTGGTTGTGAAGCCATGTCTAATTCCTGGACCGGAGTCTTAGACTAGCATTGCAATGATTCCTGGAATTCTTATTAAAAATTTTGAATCTCTTTATTTTCTTTTCCATATAATTTTTGAAAAATCCAAAAAAATTTACAAAATCATAAAAAAACCAAAAATATTTCTTGTTTGAGTCTAGTGTCTCATTTTAAGTTTGATGTCAATTGCATGTTTCTGTTCATCTTGCATTTTTCGAATTCATTCATGTGTCTTCATTGATCTTCAAGTTGTTCTTGATGATTTACTTGCTCTGATCTTTAAATTCTCTTGTTTTGTGTTTTTTGTTGTTTCTCATATGCATTCTCAATTTGTTAGTGTCAGTAGTGTACAAACTTCTAAGTTTGGTGTCTTGCATGCATTGTTTATTTGATTTTAGTTGCATTTTGATCATTAAAAAAATCCAAAAAATTTTTTAATTTGTGTCTTTTCAAGTCAATAATACAGAGAATTGAAGATTCAGAACATACAGCAGAGGAATTACACAGAAAAAGCTGGGCGTTCAAAACGCCCAGTAAGAAAGGAAAACTGGTGTTTAAACGCCAGCCAGGGTGCCTGGCTGGGCGTTTAACACCCAAAAGGGTAGCATTTTGGGCGTTAAACGCCAGAATGGATACCATTCTGGGCGTTTAACGCCAGGATGGCACAAGAGGGAAGATTCTGTTTTTAATTCAATTTTTTTTCAAGTTTTCATAGTTTTTCAAAATCAAATCTTTTTCAAATCATATCTTTTCAATCAAAATCAATTTCTTTCCATTTTCAAAAATACTTGCTAACAATTAATGATTTGATTCAACATTTCAAGTATGTTGCCTTTTCTGTTGAGAAAGGT
>NC_029774.3:95366082-95366512 GCF_000817695.3 Arachis duranensis | reverse complement strand
GTCATATCTTTTCAATCATATCTTTTTAAAACTATAACTTTTCAATCATATCTTTTTAATCACATCTTTTTCAAAATAGTTTTCAATCATATCTTTTTGCTTTCTAATTTCAAAATCTTTTTCAAAAATTACTTAATTTCTTTCCCACTCTTGGTTTTCGAAAATCAATTACCATTTTTCAAAATTTCTTTTAATTAATTCACTTTAATTTTCGAAAATTTCTTCCCCTCTTCTCACGTCCTTCTATTTATGGACTAACATGAACAATTCGAACTCCACCTTTCTAAGTTCAAATTCTTCTACCTCTTCCTTCTATTTTTTCTTTTTCCTCTGACACCTCAAGAAATCTCTATACTGTGACATAGAGGATTCCATATTTTCTTATTTTCTTCTCTTTCATATGAGCAGGAGCAAAGACAAAAGCATTCTT
>NC_029774.3:95365101-95366002 GCF_000817695.3 Arachis duranensis | reverse complement strand
AGAGAAGCTAAAGCACAATTCTCTGTAGAGGACCTAACAGAAATCTTCAAACAAGAAGAAGACATGGCAGCCGAAAACAACAACAATGCCAACAATGTAAGGAAGGTGCTGGGTGACTTTACTACACCTACTCCCGACTTCTATGGGAAAAGTATCTCTATCCCTGCCATTGGAGCAAACAACTTTGAGCTTAAGCCTCAATTAGTTTCTCTAATGCAACAGAATTACAAGTTCCATGGACTTCCATTGGAAGAAACTCATCAGTTTTTAGCTGAATTCTTGCAAATCTGTGACACTGTCAAGACTAATGGGGTTGACTGGTGCACGAATTTGTAATCCGTACAACTAACCAGCAAGTGCACTAGGTCGTCCAAGTAATACCTTACGTGAGTAAGGGTCGATCCCATGGAGATTATTGGTTTGAAGCAAACTATGTTTATTTTATTAATCTTAGTCAGGATGCCAATAAGATTATTTGGATTTAATTGTAAGAAGTAAAAGTGTTTGGAATAAGGAATTGTTACTTTATTAATGAAGAATATGTTGGAGCTTTGGAGATGCTTTGTCCTCTGAATTTCTACAATGTAATATTCAACTCAATTGTTTGTAAAGTTCCATCCATGGCAAGCTGTATGTAGGGTGTCACCATTGTCAGTGGCTACTTCCCATCCTCTCAGTGAAACGGTCCAGATGCTCTGTCACAGCACGGCTAATCAGCTGTTGGTTCTCGATCATGTTGGAATAGGATCCATTGATCCTTTTGCGTTTGTCATCATGCCCAACAATCGCGAGTTTGAAGCTCGTCACAGCCATTCAATCCTTGAATCCTACTCGAAATACCACAGACAAGGTTTAGACTTTCCATATCCTCAAGAATGGCCGCCATCAGTTCTAGCTTATA
>NC_029774.3:95362378-95365035 GCF_000817695.3 Arachis duranensis | reverse complement strand
TGAGGAAGGTGATGAGTGTCACGGATCATCACCTCCTTCACAATTAAGCCCGAATGAACATCTTAGATAGGAACACACACATGTTTGAATGAAATAGAAACAATTGCATTAATTCATTGAGACGCTGCAGAGCTCCTCACCCCCAACAATGGAGTTTAGAGACTCATGCCGTCAAAGTGTATAAAATTCAGATCTGAAAATGTCATCAGGTCCAAAGTAAATCTCTAAAAGTTGTTTAAATAGTAAACTAATAACCTAGGTTTATAGAAAATGAGTAAACCATGATAGATAGTGCAGAAATCCACTTCTGGGGCCCACTTGGTGTGTGCTGGAGCTGAGACTTAAGCTTTTCACGTGCTTGGGGCTGTTTTGGGCGTTCAACGCCAGGTTGTAACCTGTTTCTGGCGTTGAACTCCAACTTGTAACCTGTTTTTGGCGCTGGACGCCAGACAGCAGCATGATACTGGCGTTGAACACCAGTTTATGTCATCTATCTTCGCGCAAAGTATGGATTATTATATATTCCTGGAAAGCCCTGGATGTCTACCTTCCAACTCCATTGAGAGCACGCCAATTGGAAACCTGTAGCTCCAAAAAATCCATTCCGAGTGCAGGGAGGTCAGGATCCAACAACATCAGCAGTCCTTTTTCAGCCTAACTCAGATTTTTGCTCAGCTCCCTCAATTTCAGCCAGAAATTACCTGAAATCATAGAAAAACACACAAACTCATAGTAAAGTCCAGAAATATGATTTTTTCCTCAAAACTAATAATATTCTACTAAAAACTAGTTAAAACATACTAAAATCTACATGAAATTACCCCCAAAAAGCGTATAAAATATCCGCTCATCACAACACCAAACTTAAACTGTTGCTTGTCCTCAAGCAACTACATAAATAAAATAGGATGAAAAGAAATTAAGAAGTAATAATATCTTAGAGTTTTAAATGAGCTCAGATTCTTATTTGATGAGCGGGGCTTGTAGCTTTTTGTTTCTGAATAGTTTTGGCATCTCCCTCTATCCTTTGAAATTCAGAATGATTGGCATCCATAGGAATTTAGAATTCAGATAGTATTATTAATTCTCCTAGTGTAGTATGTTGATTCTTGAACACAGTTACTTTATGAGTCTTGGCCGTGGCCCTAAGCACTTTGTTTTCCAGTATTACCACTAGATACATAAATGCCACAGACACATGATTGGGTGAACCTTTTTAGATTGTGACTCAGCTTTGGTAAAGTCCCCAGTTAGAGGTGTCCAGAGCTCTTAAGCACACTCTTTTTGCTTTGGATCATGACTTTAACCACTCAGTCTCAAGTTTTTCACTTGGACTTGCATGCCACAAGCACATGGTTAGGGACAGCTTGATTTAGCCGCTTAGGCCTGGAATTACTTCCTTGGACCCTCCTATCCACTGATGCTCAAAGCCTTGGATCCTTTTCACCCTTGCCTTTTGGTTTTAAGGGCTATTGGCTTTTGTTCCTCTTCTTGATCTAATGATTCCTTGTAACTTTTTTTTTTTACTGCTTGTTCTTGCTTCAAGAATCAAATTCATGATTTTTCAGATCATCAATAATATTTTTCGTGTTCCTCATTCTTTCAGGAGCCAATATTCATAAAATTCAAGATAAAAATTATGCACTGTTCAAGCATTCATTTAGAGAACAAAAAGTGTTGCCACCACATATAGTTAATTATAATTTTTATTATTAAGAACTCGAAAAAAATAAATTACTTCTTTATTTTAATTATCTACTATTTTATTCATGCCTGATGATGATGAGAAAAATAAATTATAACTTAATTGGAAATAAAATCAGAATAGATATACTAATTATTACTACTACTACTATATATATCTCCTAAGGTAAATTTCTATAATAATACTATCACAGAGTTAAAGCTAAAATTAGAACTCAACAACCTGTGTTTTGGGAAGTAGATGTTCCTTGATCTGTGGGGTGCTTGGTCCTTCAAGGATTAATTTCTAGCGCTTCAGCTCCCTTAAATCACGCCCTTGCTCTTCTTGTTCCTTAAGCAGTTTGCAAAGCATGCTACTTTGATTGTTCTGTTCTTCCTTTATTTGGTTCATAACTTCTTGCAACTTGGAAACAGATGCCTCAAGATGTTCCAAATATTCGAATTGAGGAAGTTCTGGGAGGAATTCTTGTGCTCTCCTCTTGATTGGATCATCCTGCAGCTGTTGTCTTTCCATTGATATTTTAGTGATTGGCCTCTCAACTGAAATATATTCTGTTATTCCCATCTTCACTCCGGCATCTCTGCAGAGCATAGAAATTAAGCTTGGATAGGCCAATCTGGCGTCCTTGGAATTCTTATTTGCTATTTTGTATAGTTCACACGAGATCAGTTGATGGACTTCTACTTCTTTTCCCAACATGATACAGTGAATCATCACTGCTCTTTTAACAGTAACTTCAGAACGGTTGCTGGTGGGCAATATGGAACGCCCAATGAAATCCAGCTAGCCTCTGGCAGCTGGTTTGAGATCTTCTCTTTTGAGTTGATTTGGGATGCCAGTTGTGCTGGTGGTCCACCTGGCTTCTGGGATACATATATCCTCTAGAATCTTGTCCAGGCCTTTGTTTACCCTCATCATTCTCCTATTAAAGGAGTCTGGGTCATCCTTCAGT
>NC_029774.3:95362006-95362196 GCF_000817695.3 Arachis duranensis | reverse complement strand
CTTCCCACTTTCATTTCAGGATTAGCTAGGATTTCCCAGTTCCTGTTTCGAGTTTGTTCTTGGATCTCCGGATATTCATCTTCTTTCAGATCGAACTTGACTTCCGGGTTCACTGATCTTAGACTCATTATTTTGTAGTAATGGTCTGAATGTTCTTTAGTTAAGAACTTCCCTTGATTCCAAAGTGGTT
>NC_029774.3:95361308-95361915 GCF_000817695.3 Arachis duranensis | reverse complement strand
ATATGATTTATAAAAGATAAATATGACAAGAAAAGGGTATAATTTAAAAAGATATGAATGATATTTAAAAATAAATTTGAAATTTATAATTTGAAAAAGATTTTGAAAAGAAATTGGAAAAAGAGTTGGATTGGATTGGAAAAAGGTTTATGTTTATGTATGAAGCTCTATTATTTTTGAAAAAGGGATTTTAGAAATCAGGGTTCTTAGAAAACTATTATGATTTGAAGGATGACATTTTGAAACATGTTTATGCAAGAAATCATGATTTGAAACATAAAAAATTAGAAAATTTGTAAAGGAAAACGAATTTTACCTCCTCCCCACCATCCTGGCGTTAAACGCCCAACTGCTGCACGTTTTAGGCGTTTAACGCCCAATTGATGCTTCTCATGGGCGTTCAATGCCCAGCTGTTGCTTCTTTCTGGCGTTGAACGCCAGGAAGTCCTTTGTCACTGAGCGTTTTTCTAAACGCCCAGGATGCTGTAGTTCTGGCATTAAACGCCCAGAAGGTGCTTCTTTCTGGCGTTCAACGCCCAGAAGACGCTCCTTTCTGGCGTTTAACGCCCAGATGGCTACCCTTACTGGCGTTGAACGCCCAGTGGGT
>NC_029774.3:95359789-95361087 GCF_000817695.3 Arachis duranensis | reverse complement strand
AAATAAAATTAAATTTTGTGAATGGCTGGGTTACCTCCCAGCAAGCGCTTCTTTAATGTCGTTAGCTGGACTATTACTGAGCTTTAATTAAGTCTCAGTTTTGAGCATTCTTGCTCAAAATTGCTTTCAAGATATTGTCCATTAACAATGAACTTTTTGTTAGAGTCATTATCCTGAAGCTCTACGTATCCATATGGTGATACACTTGTAATTACATATGAACCTCTCCACCGGGATTTTAATTTCCCGGGGAATAATTTGAGCCTAGAATTAAATAGCAGAACTTTCTGCCCCGGCTTAAAGACTCTGGATGACAATTTCTTATCATGCCATCTTTTTGCTTTCTCTTTATAAATTTTTGCATTCTCGAAAGCATTGAGTCTAAATTCCTCTAGCTCATTTAACTGAAGCAATTGTTTTTCTCCAGCTAACTTGGCATCAAGGTTCAGGAATCTGGTTGCCCAGTAGGTCTTATGTTCCAGTTCCACTGGCAAGTGACATGCCTTTCCATACACAAGCTGGTATAGAGAGGTCCCTATAGGGGTCTTGAATGCTGTTCTATATGCCCACAGAGCATCATCTAAGCTTCTTGCCCAATCCCTTCTACGGTTAATTACAGTCCATTCCAGGATTCTTTTAAGTTCTCTGTTAGAGACTTCAGCTTGCCCATTTGTCTGTGGATGATATGGAGTGGCTATTTTGTGGCTAACTCCATAACGAACCAAAGCAGAGTAAAGCTGTTTATTGCAGAAATGAGTTCCCCCATCACTGATTAATACTCTAGGGGTACCAAATCTGTTGAAGATGTGTTTCTGGAGGAATTTTAACACTGTTTTAGTGTCATTAGTAGGTGTTGCAATAGCTTTCACCCATTTGGATACATAATCCACTGCCACCAGAATATAAGTGTTTGAGTATGATGGTGGGAAAGGTCCCATGAAGTCAATACCCCATACATCAAACAACTCAATCTCCAAGATCCCTTGTTGAGGCATGGTATAATTGTGAGGCAGATTACCAGATCTTTGGCAACTGTCACAATTAAGTACAATAGATTGCCAGATCTTTGGCAACTATCGCAATTAAGCACAAACACTCGGGAATCTTTATAGAGAGTAGGCCAGTAGAAGCCACATTGGAGGACTCTTGTGGCTATTCGCTCACTTCCAAAATGTCCTCCATACTGTGATCCATGACAATGCCATAGGATTCTCCGTGCTTCTTCTTTAGGCACACATCTACGGATTACTCTGTCTGCACATCTCTTGAAGAGATATGGTTCATCCCAAAGATAGTAC
>NC_029774.3:95356420-95359686 GCF_000817695.3 Arachis duranensis | reverse complement strand
TCAAAGATCTCAGTGAGAGGGAGGGACGCCCCTTCTACTGGTTCTATTCGGGACAGGTGATCTGCTACTTGGTTTTCTGTCCCTTTTCTATCTCTTATTTCTATATCAAACTCTTGCAGAAGCAACACCCATCTGATGAGTCTGGGTTTTGAATCCTGCTTTGTGAGTAGATATTTAAGAGCAGCATGATCAGTGTACACAATTACTTTTGATCCTACCAAATAGGATCTGAACTTGTCAATGGCGTAAACCACTGTAAGCAGCTCTTTTTCTGTGGTTGTGTAATTCTTCTGTGAGTCATTTAAAACACGACTGGCATAGTAAATGATGTGCAGAAGCTTGTCATGCCTCTGTCCCAATACTGCACCAATGGCATGGTCACTAGCATCACACATCAATTCAAATGGTAATGTCCAGTCTGGTGCAGAGATGACTGGTGCTGTGACCAGCTTAGCTTTCAGGGTCTCAAACGCCTACAGACACTCCTTATCAAAGATAAATGGCGTGTCAGCAGCTAGCAGATTGCTTAGAGGTTTGGCGATTTTTGAGAAGTCCTTTATAAACCTCCTATACAATCCTGCATGCCCCAGAAAGCTTCTGATTGCCTTAACATTGGCTGGTGGTGGTAATTTTTCAATTACCTCTACCTTAGCTTGATCCACCTCTATTCCTTTGTTCGAGATTTTGTGCCCAAGGAGAATTCCTTCAGTCACCATAAAGTGACATTTCTCCCAGTTTAAAACTAGGTTGGTCTCTTGGCATCTCTTTAGAACAAGTGCTAGATGGTCAAGACAGGAGCTGAATAAGTCTCCAAATACTGAAAAGTCATCCATGAAAACTTTCAGAAATTTTTCCACCATATCAGAGAAAATTGAGAGCATGCACCTCTGAAAGGTTGCAGGTGCATTGCACAGGCCAAATGGCATCCTTTTGTATGCAAATACTCCAGATGGACATGTGAATGCCATTTTCTCCTGATCCTGGGGATCTACTGTAATTTGATTATAACCTGAATATCCATCCAGGAAGCAGTAGTATTCATGACCTGCTAGTCTTTCTAGCATCTAGTCTATGAATGGTAAAGGAAAATGATTCTTTCTGGTGGCTGTGTTGAGCCTTCTATAATCAATACACATACGCCACCCTGTAACTGTTCTTGTAGGAACCAGTTCATTTTTTTCATTATGAACCACTGTCATGCCTCCCTTCTTAGGGACGACATGGACAGAGCTTACCCAGGGGCTGTCAGAAATAGGATAAATAATCCCAGCCTCTAGTAATTTAGTAACCTCCTTCTGCACCACTTCCTTCATGGCTGGGTTCAGCCGCCTTTGTGGTTGGACCACTGGCTTGGCGTCACCCTCCAATAGGATCTTGTGCATGCATCTGGCTGGACTAATGCCCTTAAGATCACTGATGGACCACCCAAGAGCTGTCTTGTGTGTCCATAGCACTTGAATTAGTGCTTCCTCTTCCTGTGGTTCTAAGGTAGAGCTTATGATTACAGGAAAGGTATCACCTTCTCCCAGAAATGCATATTTCAGGGATGGTGGTAATGGTTTGAGCTCGGGTTTGGGAGGTTTCTCCTCTTCTTGAGGGATTTTCAGAGGTTCTATTATTCTCTCTGCTTCCTCTAAGTCAGGCTGAACATCTTTAAAGATGTCCTCTAGTTTTGATTCGAGACTCTCAGCCATATTGACCTCTCTTACCAGAGAGTCAATGATATCAACACTCATGCAGTCATTTGGGGTGTTTGGATGTTGCATAGCTTTAACAACATTCAACTTGAACTCCTCCTCATTGACTCTCAGGGTTACTTCCCCTTTTTGGACGTCAATGAGGGTTCGGCCAGTTGCTAGGAAAGGTCTTCCTAAAACGAGAGTTGTACTCTTGTGCTCCTCCATTTCCAGCACCACAAAGTCAGTAGGAAAGGCAAATGGCCCAACCTTGACAATCATGTCTTCAATCACGCCTGATGGGTATTTAATGGAGCCATCAGCAAGTTGAAGACATATCCGGGTTGGTTTGACTTCTTCATTCAAACCAAGCTTTGTGATAATAGATGCAGGTATTAGGTTGATACTTGCCCCAAGGTCACATAGAGCTTGCTTGGTGCAATTACCCTCTAATGTGCATGGTATCATGAAGCTCCCGGGATCTTTAAGCTTCTCAGAATGACTGCACTGCATTCTTCAGTGAGGTAAACTTTTTCAATCTCCCTCCAATCCTTCTTATGACTTAAGATCTCTTTCATGAACTTAGCATAAGAGGGTATTTGCTCAAGTGCTTCTGCAAACGGAATCTTTATTTCAAGAGTCTTGAGATAGTCTGCAAAGCGGGCAAATTGCTTATCCTGTTCCGCTTGGCGGAGTTTTTGAGGATAAGGCATTTTGGCTTTGTATTCCTCAACCTTGGTTGCTGCAGGTTTATTACCTGTAGAAGTGGGTTGGGAAGCCTTTTTAGAAGGGTTGTTATCAGCACTTGTATGTGACTGATCCCGCACTGGCGTTTGAATGCCAGAGGTGGAAGCTGGAGTGGCGTTAGACGCCAACTCCTTATCTGTTACTGGCGTCTGAACGCCAGAACTGTGCTTCCCTTGGGCGTTCAACTCCGAATTCATGCTTGTTTCTGGCGTTGAACGCCAGAAATGAGCATGGTCTGGGCGTTCAGCACCAGCTTTATTCCTCTCTAGGCTCTGATTGTCCTCAAAGGGATTTTGAGTAGCCATTTGTTCATTTCTTGGCTTCTTGCTGCCTTGAAGTGAGGTATCTAATGTTTTCCCACTTCTTAATTGAACTGCTTGGCATTCTTCTGTTATTTGTTTTGACAGTTGCTTTTCTGTTTGCTTTAACTGTACTTCCATATTCCTGTTAGCCATTCTTGTTTCCTGTAGTATTTCCTTGAATTCAGCTAGCTGCTGAGTTAGAAAGTCTAATTGCTGATTGAACTCATTAGCTTGATCTACAGGACTGAGTTCAGCAGTTACTGTTTTAGCTTCTTCTTTCATGGAAGATTCACTGCTTAGGTATAGATGCTGATTTCTGGTAACTGTATCAATAAGCTCTTGAGCTTCTTCAATTGTTTTTCTCATATGTATAGATCCACCAGCTGAGTGATCTAGAGAAATCTGAGCTTTTTCTGTAAGCCCATAGTAGAAGATGTCTAATTGTACCCACTCTGAAAAGGGATTCATTATCTCCTTGTTTGAAGCCTTGGATGCTTAGCCTTAGCTGTGTCATCCGTTTTGGAGGAAAATAGTGATTCAG
>NC_029774.3:95319383-95356222 GCF_000817695.3 Arachis duranensis | reverse complement strand
GTGCCAGAAACTCTGTAGGTTCTTCATGTGGAAGACCGGAATACTGGCAGCTTTGCTGCACCATGATAATGAGCTGAGGATTCAACTCAAAACTACCAACTCCAATGGAGGGTATACATATACTGCTCCCATATGAAGCAGTAGTGGGGTTAGCATATGACCCCAGAGTCTTTCTGGATGGTTCATTTCCACTTAATTCCATGATAGAACAAGGGAGATGATATGTATGTTGATATTATTTATTTTATAAAAATTTATTTTATAAAATAAAATAAAAACGAAATAAATAAAAGAAATTGAAATCTGAATTTTTATATAAAATTTTCGAAAATGTAGTTTAAAATTAGTTAGGAAAGATATTTTTTTGAATTTTAAAAAATTTTTTTTGATGAAAGAGAAAAACACACAAAAGACACAAGACTTAAAATTTTTAGATCCAATGCTCCTTATTTTCGAAAATTTTTGGAGGGAAAACACCAAGGATCCAATGCTCCTTATTTTCAAAAATTTTGGAGGGAAAACACCAAGAAACACCAAACTTACAAATTTTAAGATCAAAACACAAGAAAGACTCAAGAACAAAAGAAAGAACACCAAACTTAAAATTTGTTTAGAAAACCAAGATAAATTTTCGAAAATTAAAGAAAGATCAACAAGAAAACACCAAACTTAAGGTTTGGCACAAGATTAAATCAAGAAAAATTATTTTTGAAGAAAAGATTTTAAAAAGAAGATACCCACTTGCCAAGAACATAAGCCAACGCTCTAGCCAACTGAGTTACAAATGTAACGTATTTTAAAGATGTATTATTTTTATAGATAAGAAAAAAAATTTTTTTTGAAAACTACTGTTTTGAAAAAGCACAAGAAAAACAAGAAAAGACACAGAACAAGACAAACCAAAGATCAAACAAGAAAAATTGACAAGAACAATTTGAAGATCAAGGAAGAACAAGAACATGCAATTCGAAAAATTAAATGATAAGGAAAAACATGCAATTGACACCAAACTTAGAACAAGACACTAAACTCACGAAAATTAGAAATTGATAAAGAAAAATAATATATTTTTGAAAAATTTTTTGAAAAGGGAATAAAGGACTCAGAATTTAATGACTCTATAACAACAAAAATAAATTATTCCTAATCTAAGCAACAAAATAAACCTTTAGTTGTTCAAACTCAAATAATCCCCGGCAACGGCGCCAAAAACTTGGTGCACCAATTTGTAATCCGTACAACTAACCAGCAAGTGCACTGGGTCGTCCAAGTAATACCTTACGTGAGTAAGGGTCGATCCCACGAAGATTATTGGTTTGAAGCAAGCTATGTTTATTTTATTAATCTTAGTCAGGATGCCAATAAGACTATTTTGGATTTAATTGTAAGAAGTAAAAGTATTTGGAATAAGGAGTTGTTACTTTATTAATGGAGAATATGTTGGAGTTTTGGAGATGCTTTGTCCTCTGAATTTCTGCAATGTAATATTCAACTCAATTATTTGTAAAGTTCCATCCATGGCAAGCTGTATCTAGGGTGTCACCATTGTCAGTGGCTACTTCCCATCCTCTCAGTGAAAACGGTCCAGATGCTCTGTCATAGCACAGCTAATCAGCTGTTGGTTCTCGATCATGTTGGAATAGGATCCATTGATCCTTTTGCGTTTGTCATCACGCCCAGCAATCGCGAGTTTGAAGCTCGTCACAGCCATTCAATCCTTGAATCCTACTCGGAATACCACAGACAAGGTTTAGACTTTCCGGATCCTCAAGAATGGCCGCCATCAGTTCTAACTTATACCACGAAGATTCTGATTAAGGAAGCTAAGAGATGCTCATTCAATCTGATGTAGAACGGAGGTGTTTGTCAGGCACACGTTCATGGATTGAGGAAGGTGATGAGTGTCACGGATCATCACCTCCTTCACAATTAAGCGCGAATGAACATCTTAGATAGGAACACACACACGTTTGAATGAAATAAAAACAATTGCATTAATTCATTGAGACGCTGCAGAGCTCCTCACCCCCAACAATGGAGTTTAGAGACTCATGCCGTCAAAGTGTATAAAATTCAGATCTGAAAATGTCAACAGGTCCAAAGTAAATCTCTAAAAGTTGTTTAAATAGTAAACTAATAACCTAGGTTTACAGAAAATGAGCAAACCATGATAGATAGTGCAGAAATCCACTTCTGGGGCCCACTTGGTGTGTGCTGGGGCTGAGACTTAAGCTTTTCACGTGCTTGGGGCTGTTTTGGGCGTTCAACGCCAGGTTGTAACCTGTTTCTGGCGTTGAACTCCAACTTATAACCTGTTTCTGGCGCTGGACGCCAGACAGCAGCATGATACTAGCGTTAAACGCCAGTTTACGTCGTCTATCTTCACGCAAAGTATGGACTATTATATATTGCTGGAAAGCCCTGGATGTCTAGTTTTCAACGCCGTTGAGAGCACACCAATTGGACTCCTATAGCTCCAAAAAATCCATTCCGAGTGCAGGGAGGTCAGGATCCAACAGCATCAGCAGTCCTTTTTCAGCCTAACTCAGATTTTTGCTCAGCTCCCTCAATTTCAGCCAGAAATTACCTGAAATTACAGAAAAACACACAAACTCATAGTAAAGTCCAGAAATATGATTTTTGCCTCAAAACTAATAATATTCTACTAAAAACTAGTTAAAACATACTAAAATCTACATGAAATTACCCCAAAAAAGCGTATAAAATATCCGCTCATCATTGACCCTGAGGTCTACAGACTTATGCTATTCCCTTTTGCTGTAAGAGACAGAGCTAGGATATGGTTGGACTCACAAAGATTTGAAAAAAGATATTTATGAGTTGAAAAGATTTTAAGAAGGAAAAGATATAGATTTGTTTTGAAAAAAATATAATAAATATTTTTTTAAAAATCTTAAAAGGATAAGATTTGAAAAATTTTGAAATTGAAATCTGAATTTTTATAAAAAAAATTCGAAAATATGGCTTAAAAATAGTTAGAAAAGATATTTTTTTGAATTTTGAATTTTATGATGAAAGAGAAAAACACACAAAAGACACAAGACTTAAAATTTTTAGATCTAATGCTCCTTGTTTTCAAAAATTTTGGAGGGAAAACACCAAGGAACGCCAAACTTAAAAATTTTAAGATCAAAACACAAAGAAAGACTCAAGAACACCTTGAAGATTCACAAGAACGCCAAGAACAATAGAAAGAACACCAAACTTAAAATTTTTAGAAAATTAAAGAAAGATTAACAAGAAAACACCAAACTTAAAGTTTGGCACAAGATTTAATCAGAGAAAAATTATTTTTGAATTTTTTTTTTTGGAAAAAGATTCCAAAGGGGATACCCAATTATCAAGAACAACTACTAAAGCTCCAGGCAATTGGGCAGCAACTTCAGTGTTGATTTTAAAGATGTATTATTTTTATGGATAAAATAAACTAAAAATAAATTCCTTTTTGAAGACTAATGCTTTGGAAAAGCACAAGAAAAACAAGAAAAGACACAGAACAAGAAAAACTAAAGATCAAACATGAAAAATAAACAAGAACAACTTGAAGATAAAAGAACACAAATTCGAAAATTTAAAAGGAAAATATAAAATATGCAATTGACACCAAACTTAGAAAAAGACACTAACTCACGAAAAATTAAAAATTAATAAGGAAAAGTAATATTTTTGAAAAAATTTTGAAGAGAAATTAAAGGACTCAAATTTAATGACTCTATAGCATCAATACTATATTCCTAATCTAAGCAACAAAATAAATCTTTAGTTGTTCAAACTCGAATAATCCCCGGCAACGGCGCCAAAAACTTGATGCACGAAATTTTAATCCTAATATCAAAATCAAGATTTCTTATGATTTCGTACCACTAACCAACAAGTGCACTGGGTCGTCCAAGTAATACCTTACGTGAGTAAGGGTCGATCCCACGGAGATTATTAATTTGAAGCAAGCTATGTTTATTTTATTATTCTTAGTTAGGATATCAATTATAATTATCAGTTTGACTTATTAGAAAAATAAAAGAGTGCGAAATGATTACTTGTTGTGCAGTGATGGAGAATATGTTGGAGTTTTGGAGAGGTGTTGTCTTCTGAATTCCTGTAATGTAATATTCAACTCAATAGCAAAATGCAAAGTTCCTTCCATGGCAAGCTCTATGTAGGGTGTCGCCATTGTCAATGGCTACTTCCCATCCTCTCAGTGAAAATGGTCCAAATACTCTGTCACAGCACGGCTAATCAGCTGTTGGTTCTCGATCATGTCGGAATAGAATCCATTGATTCTTTTGCGTTTGTCATCACGCCCAACACTCGCGAGTTTGAAGCTCGTCACAGTCATCCAATCCCAGAATCCTATCGGAATACCACAGACAAGGTTTAGACTTTCTGGATTCTCATGAATACCGCCATCAATCTGGCTTATACCACGAAGATTCTGGTTAAGGAATCTAAGAGATACTCATTCAATCTGATGTAGAATGGAGGTGGTTGTCAGGCACACGTTCATGGATTGAGGAAGGTGATGAGTGTCATGGATCACCACCTTCTCCATAATTAAGCGCGAATGAACATCTTAGATAAGAACACGCATGTTTGAATGGAAAAACATAAACAATTGCATTAATTCATCAAGACGCTGTAGAGCTCCTCACCCCCAACAATGGAGTTTAGAGACTCATTCCGTCAAAGAGTATATAATTCAGATCTAAAAATGTCATGAGATACAAAATAAATCTCTAAAAGTTGTTTAAATACTAAACTAGTAACCTAGATTTACAGAGAATGAGTAGACTAAGATAATTGGTGTAGAAATCTACTTCTGGGGCCCACTTGGTGTGTGCTGGGGCTGAGACTTAAGCCTCTCACGTGCTTGGGCTGTTTCTGGAGTTGAACGCTAGGTTGTAACGTGTTTTGGGCGTTGAACTCCAACTTGTAACCTATTTCTGGCGCTGAACGCCAGACTGCAACATGGAACTGGCGTTGAATGCCAGTTTACGTCATCTATCTTCGCGCAAAGTATGAACTATTATATATTGATGGAAAGCCCTGGATGTCTAATTTCTAACCCAATTGAGATCGCACCAATTGGAAACCTGTAGCTCCAAAAAATCCATTCCGAGTGCAGGGAGGTCAGAATCCAACAGCATCAGCAGTCCTTTTTTAGCCTAAATCAGATTTTTGCTCAGCTCCCTCAATTTCAGCCAGAAAATACCTGAAATCACAGAAAAACACACAAACTCATAGTAAAGTCCAGAAATATTATTTTTTCCTAAAAACTAATAATATTCTACTAAAAACTAATTAAAACATACTAAAATCTACATGAAATTACCCCCAAAAAGTGTATAAAATATCCGCTCATCGGCAGTCCAAAGAGGCTCTGGGCATCAATGTTTGGGATTATAGTTTCAGCTATATGCTTGTGGTGCAACCGTATCAAAGAGAGGTTTGAGTAACTAGATCGTCGGAGTATCCGTTTTTGGTAAGGTGGCACTAAATACCACATCACTAGCGTTTGGCGCCGGATCACACAAACTCTCCATTCGTCTTGGGATAGGTGGCGCTAAACGCCACATCACTGGCGTTTAGCGCCGTGTCTTTGGAAAGCATACATAACCTTGTAGGATAGGTGTCACCGGCATTTAGCGCCAATAGCAAGATTTGGAGTGATCCCACGTCTGTGCGTAGATCAACACGGAGGAATCAATTGAATTCAAATCAAGTCTTAAAATAGAAAAAGATACTATTAGGTTTTAATTTAAGTCTTGTATCAATTAGGATTAGGACTATAAATAGGGAAGATTAGAAGCCGTGCGGGCTCTTTTCTCTTCTCTACTTCGGCACTTTACAATTTACATTTTTACACTTGAGGATTTTCTCAGCACCGTAAGCCACTAAATCTCCATCGTTAAGGTTAGGAGCTCTATTTATTTTGATGGATTAATAACTATTTATTTTTCTACTCTTGATTAATGCATTGATTTCTGTTTAAGAATTGGTTTCATTCTTCATCATATGGATTAGAGCATATTGGAAAATAACCCTAAACTAAATTGAATTCCTTTGAATCTTGGAAAAGTTAAATCACTGGAATTAAAGCTTGAAACTCTTTTTTCACAATTCTTCAATTATCAAGAATTAATGTGATACGTGATATATAATTGGATTATTTTTGGGTTCATAGGGATTGTGTGACTTATAAATCAGAATTTGAACTTAATCTTTTATCACAATTGATTGATCAAGAAATTGACGGTTGATTGGGTTAGAAGAGATTGAATTGTCAAGGAATTGAAATTCAATCACCTAAGGTTTGTCATGAACTAAATCTTTGTACGATCAAGGTAGTTGACAATGATTGTTAATTTGAAAATTTAATCATCTCCAAAGCGTTAACTCTCTTTTCATATTATTTTCTCACATGTTTGTTGTTTGCATTCTTCAATTCACTGTCTTTTATACTATTTGATATTCAAAACTCTTAATTTCATTTGTCTAACTAGAATAATTAGTTAATCATTGCTTGTTTACTCCGTTAATTCTTGTAGGATCGATACTCACTCACCATGAACTTGTTATTTGATACGACTCGGTGCACTTGCCGGTAATTTGCGGTAAAATTCCGTATCAGGGTATAGGGATAATTTTAGAATTTTGAATAATTTTTTAGTGTTCGAATAATTTTATCTACCGAAATTCACTTTTTATGATTACAAGTTAGTTTTAGTTTTTTTTTATAGTTAAATTTATCAACGTTGATCTGATCACTATAACTCAACGTTGTAACTTATAATTTTGAGATTTGGTCAAAAGAATGTCAGGGCTTTCATGAGTTATAATGTTGTTGTGCATAATTCAACCTATACCTATAACTTGGCAACTTCTATCTATAACTCAAAGAGCATTCAAACAAAGAGACAGAATCATTCAAGTGAAATAGAAAAATAACCTCCTCATACATTACCTCTTAATAATTTGGAGAAGAAGTTGAAACAGATGTTGAAACTCTAAACATAATTACAATGTGATTCACATACATGTTTAATGACATCTTAACAATCGAAGATATTAAAAAACAATCATATCTTCAAAAGTAAGTCTATATGAGATAAAAGGTAAAATGCATCTGAAAGTTTAATACTCACTTAAGTTATTATTATTTTCTTTTTTAAATTATTAATGACTTAAATATCAAAATACTTTTTTGTAAATACTCACCTTGTTTAATGTTTTTTGAAGTCTAACGTATATTTCAACCTGATAAAAAAGATAGGACAATATCTCCTTTTATAATGAGCTGTGCCTCAAACAGACTCTTTACAAACAAAAACAAATACTATAATCTTTCATGTTCAATTCAATTTTGATATTTTAATAAAAAAGCAATTACTGTGTTTTCAACAAGTTAAAGTGTTAATCACAGAAGAATTTAAATATGTAGTCAATGATATGATTGATAATAAGAATATGTTATTACTAGTGAATACTAGAATATTTTTAACACATGAACATTTTTTTAGAAAAAAAAGAAAGACTAATAATATTTGATTCATTCATTAAATTTATTAAAATATAAAATTTATTTTTTATATATATAAATAAATTTAGTTAAGTATAAGAAACAAATTCACTTTTGCAACCAGTAAAAAGAAAAGTGAAGTATTATTTTTTGTCTTTAGCGTTTGGCATACCTTCCAAAATTATTTCTAACATTTAAATCGTCTTATTTAAGTCACTAATGTTTTAAAATCGTCTTAATATTGTCCTACCATTAGTGATCTATTAATAGAATTAATTATGAGACAAAATTGAGATAATTTTAAAACGTTAAAGACTTAAATAGAACAAAAATATTAGGATAAAAATAATATATTACTCTTAGAAAAATTACCAAATCAAATAAAATGACAATAAATTTTAATAGAATGAATTGTATTATGAATTCAAAATTTTTACTCATACTTATAGAATGACTTATATATAAACTTTTGGAAAAGAAAAAAAAAAGCATCGTATATATACAAGGTATAAATTATACATTTTATTCTATAATATACTAAACTTTTTTAATGTTTAATTTAATTAAACTTTATTTTTAACTTTAAATATATTTTAATTTTTTTCAATAATTTTAATTTTTTTACGATAGATAATTATTAATCTTTTTAAGGGTAATGTATTATTTTTGTTCCTAATTTTTTGTTTTATTTAAGTTTCTAACATTTTAAAATCGTTTCGATTTTGTCTCACTGTCAATTCTGTTAATAAATCACTAATGCAGTGTTTGTTTAGTAGGTGTGATCCACCAAATTTTGAGTCATAGTAACACACTCACACTTATGTTTTATGTTTGATTTTTAAATAAATAAAATAAGAAGGAACACTGTAGTATATATTAATACATAAATACATAAAATTTGTGTATTACCACTTTATTGAGACACTAAGACACAAAGGTTAAGACATACATTTTTTCACTTCTATCTTTAACGGCAGTGATGGTAGTGATTTTTTTTTTCTGAAATAAGGATAATATTGACATTTGTAATTTATATTCTGTTTTGTGTATAATTATCAAACAAAGTAAAAATTTGTGTCTTCTTATATATGTCTTCAATATTTATATATTTGTGTTTATGTCTTCACTCATATATGAACTAAACACAGCATAATAACATAATAATATTGAAATAATTTTAAAATATTAAAAATTTAAATAAGACAACTTAAATATTTAGATAATTTTAAAATTTATCTCAAATATTAAAAATAAACAACGATATTTTACTTAAAAAAAAATAAAAAGCAAATATACACGCATAATATAATCATGGTTGGATGTCTGGGGTAGTTTGTACAATTTCCTAATTTATGTTGGACCATTGACAACATTGACTATTTGTCGTTATCGTAAAAGGGCTAATGATCATTTCACCACTCACCAGCCACTTTAACCTGCTACTCGTTGTCCCCACCTTCCCAAATGCTATTATTCTCCAAAAATGATAAATAATAAAGAGCCAGGATCCAAGTCTACCAAAGGACTTAAGTTCATAATTAATAAGAAAGTTAATTAACAGTATTGTATAACAACTGATTCGAACGCAAGATCCTGTCCATACATAGTAGCAGTATTAGCAGATAAATATTTAAATGTTTTAAGAAGATAACCATTCCTATTATGATGTATAATTGCACAAGTACTTTTTTGAATTGCAATAAGTTAACCATGAAAAAAGAAGCTAAAATGATGATTTACCTTAATTAGGAACCTCAATATCACTAGTTCAACCATCCAATTTTTAAGTATAATATACCTTACTGGCTTACTTCCCTCATTTAGTTGGCTATATTTTCCTTATTTCTAATTCCAAATAGATGGTAAAATATAATTACAGATCCTACATATATACTAATACAGGATGTATTTTTATTTGGAATACTACGAACATTTTGGATTCCTTGTTTGAGATATGATAAAAATAGTATAACAGATTTTATTCTTTGAATTCTATGAAAACGAAAGTTAAAGTTGTCAAACAATTTTTTTAAGTCAATTATCAAACAATCTAGATATGAATATGATGGCAAAGTTTTAAAAAATAAGCCATTTAATTCTATTTCTAAAACTCAATAAATAAATGATGTATTTTTCTTATATTCAAAGTTTTTTGTATAGATAAAAAGAAAAGGCAATTAGAACAAAATTTTTTAATTGATTTTGAAAGAAACATCTCTTTTTTTGGGGGGTGTCCTCGTTGGAGAGGAACTAGATTAGATAACGAGAGAATTAAATTAAATTGATATTTATTATGCAATGTGGAATGAAAGTATTAATTAATTAATTAAGTATAATTAGGGAAGGGAAGGCCCACATGTGACCCATAGGGACCACATGAGTGTCCATCCCATCGACCATCATCCATAAAACAGTCACACTTACTCGTTCAGTATTTCCTTGATTCCTTCCCACAAAGCCAGTAAGCCACAGCCATCAACAGCGGTTTTGAGTTTCCCTTCTCAGTTCTAACCGTTACGCTTCGGAGTCATACTCGCATTGACTCACCCAGCGGTAGCGGGGCTCCTCCACCCATTAAGCTAACGTCTAACGTCTAACTTCTAACGTCTAACGCCCTTCGCCTTCAGTTACATCCACCGCACACACCAACACCATAGAGCCGTTTCTTCACTGCAACACCTCATTCACTTGGTATTTATTCTATTTACTCTCACACTTTTCTTCTATTTCTGCATTTATATACCTCCATTACTCGTCACAATACATCACAATCTCATAGCGCAGGTAACAGGCACAGATCTGGAACGAAGCAAGAATAGGTTCTACCCAACTGAGTGAGTAGTAGCCCCTTCCTCGCTTTCAATTTTTGAATTCGGAATAAAAAGCCAAAAAGGAGCACCGTATCTGCTTGCTTCTCACTCTCTTGGAACCACTTTCCCTTTTTTGTTTCTTTATTTTTACTGGATTAAATTAATTTGTGTTCCCTTTTCTAATTTATTTTGAAAAAAAGGAAAGAGAGGGATTAAAAACAGAACCTGCCAGCGCTCATTCTTTTATGCACAAGTTTCTCAGTGTCCCCTCCTGCTTTCATCGACAACCTTCTAGGAATCAGATTTCTCTTTCCCACGCTCTTTCGGTTTTTTCTCTGTCTCAACTTCTCAAACCCTCCCCCTTTTTCCCCTTTTATTCTGTTTTCCAAAGCGGGAATGAGAGCCAGATTTTGTATCTTATGTTTACACTAACACTTGGTCCTTCTTCTTCTTCTTCTTCTTGTCTTCATTTTCAGCTCGTGCAGCAGTTTAGTAGTATGCTTGCAGTGTAAATAAACAAGCCGAAACACCTCGTTCCCTTTTGCTGCTGGAAGTGGAAAATACTTGGAAAAGGGTGGAAATGGAGTTCCTACGTATTTTGTTATCTTCCATTTGTTTGTTGGTTGTGATTGATCACTGGCAAGGAAATGCTGAACCTGTCGGAGATAAGGAAGCTTTGCTTGATTTTGTGAACAAATTCCCTCCTTCTAGACCTCTGAATTGGGATGAGACCTCCTCCATGTGTGCCAATTGGACCGGAGTCACTTGCAGTGAAGATGAGTCCCGGGTCATCGCCATTCGTCTGCCGGGGGTTGGATTTCGTGGCCCAATTCCGCCGGATACTGTTAGCCGCCTCTCGGCACTGCAAACTTTGAGCCTCAGATCCAATGTCATAACTGGGCGGATACCTTCTGACTTTTCTAATTTGAAGAACTTAACTTTACTGTATCTTCAGTTCAACAATTTCTCTGGTCCTTTGCCTGATTTCTCAGTTTGGAAGAATCTTACTATTGTCAATCTGTCCAATAACCATTTCAATGGCAGCATTCCTGATTCCCTTTCCAATTTGACCGAGATTGCTGGTTTGAACCTTGCAAACAACTCGCTTTCTGGCGAAATTCCCAATCTCCAGTTGCCAAGACTGCAGCTGCTGAATCTGTCTAACAACAATTTGCATGGGAGTGTGCCTAAATCCCTCCAGAGGTTTCCTGATTCGTCATTTTTTGGAAATAATATTTCTCTTGGGAGCTCTCCTGTTGTTCCGCCAGTGCCTCCTCCGGTTTATGGGCCTTCTTCAAGATCTAAGAAGCATGGAAGGCTCAGCGAAACAGCACTGCTGGGAATTACTATTGCCTGTGGTGTTCTAGGCCTTGTGGCATTTGTTTTCTTGATCTTTGTATGCTGCTCAAGAAGGAGGGGTGAAGATGATGATGCCTTCAGTGGGAAGTTGCACAAGGGTGACATGTCTCCCGAGAAAGCTGTATCGAGGAACCAGGATGCGAATAATAAGCTGTCTTTCTTTGAGGGGTGTAATTATGCTTTTGATTTGGAGGATTTACTCAGGGCTTCTGCTGAGGTACTGGGAAAGGGAACGTTTGGTACTGCATACAAGGCAATACTGGAAGATGCAACCACGGTTGTTGTGAAGAGGTTAAAGGAGGTAGCAGTTGGAAAGAAGGATTTTGAGCAACACATGGAAATAGTAGGAAACCTTAAACATGAGAATGTGGTTGAGCTCAAGGCATATTATTATTCCAAAGATGAGAAATTAATGGTATATGATTACTATAGCCAGGGGAGTGTCTCGTCAATGTTACACGGTATGTAGCATAATTTTAGACCATTGTTTTGTCAATAATAAATGTCTGCCATCTTACTTGTTCTTAGACTTAATATCCTTAATCTGCTACTAGTAGAAATATATGATCCCTCATATTTACTATTTCAGATGAACTTGATTCATCATAAAAAGGGGACTTGGATCTTCAATTAGCTTTTTGTATGATTTCACCTCCCTAGCTTATCATGTGTTTACCTGAGTTGGTTTGAAGAAATACTCTGCATCTCACGAGGGAAATTTAACTTTCTTTCCTAAGAACTGCTATTGTTTCTCAATTGTTTGAAACATTCTTTATGTAATGCAAGTCTGACTAAGAACTCGGCTATAACAATTTTGATGGAAGTGTTAACTTTGAAGTTAGAAAGTTTGGCTTCCCATTTATTGTTTTCACTTTTCAGAAACACTGGATCATTACGTTGTACATGATATATCGCTCATATAAATTTTTGCTTTTTCCTCTTGAGGGCAGATAATTTTAACAGGGTTTCTTACATATGCAGTTTGCTTGAGAAGTCAGGATTCAACCTTTGCAACCAAATAATCAATTAAAAGCAATCTGAGTTAAAAATGTTATTTTAGTCAATTGTACACATTGCAAACTATGTCCATATACTGTTGGAATGTGTAACATTTGTCATGCTTCTGAGATTTCGTGCATGGCAACATCAAATCCTCAAATATCTTCCTCAATGCTAAACAGTATGGTTGTGTATCCGACCTTGGTCTCGCATCCATAATGAGCTCACTTGCCTTACCCATCTCACGAGCTGCTGGTTACCGAGCACCTGAAGTTACGGACACCAGGAAAGCGGCACAACCTTCAGATGTTTACAGCTTTGGCGTGGTGTTACTTGAGCTTCTGACAGGGAAATCTCCTATTCACACAACTGGTGGGGATGAGATTATCCACCTGGTGAGATGGGTTCATTCGGTTGTGCGAGAGGAGTGGACAGCTGAGGTGTTTGACTTAGAGCTGATGAGGTATCCAAATATAGAGGAAGAGATGGTGGAAATGCTACAGATAGCAATGTCATGCGTGGTAAGGATGCCCGACCAGAGACCAAAGATGTCTGAAGTTGTGAAGATGATAGAAAATGTGAGGCAAATTGATGCAGAGACTCAGCCGTCGTCGGACAACCAAGCAGAACAGAAATTACCACAACATGACATCGATAATTCCCCTTCTTCCTCTCCCTCACCCTTGCCAAAAGGAAGTGAATGAAAGAGAGAAAGAAATCTATTGGCTTTATTTGATTTGATTGTATCTGTCAATGTTTTACTGAAAGTTCTGAACAAGAATGATTAATTTTTGCCGCCCATATTCAAGTTGCATGTGACTTGGTTAGTGGGTACTTCCCCCATTCTTCCCTTACTTTAATGTGACATTAGATTTGAGGTTGTTTTGTTTGCACCAAGAAAAGGACACCTTTTCCTTGGTAGATGGTTTACTATCTTTTCTGAACTTCTCCATGCTGTAGGTTTAAGGTTTGTAAGGTTCTTGGAATATCATAACAAGAGATTGAAATACGAAAAAGGTTGTTTGGAACTCAGAAGTTGACCTCTCTCCTCTTTTACACGCTGCTTGTGTTCATAGTTCATATAATGATCGGAAACACTATACAGCTAACTTATTTTTTAATTTTTTATTCTAACATGTTGAAACAACTGAGAGTCTCGAATTTAAAAAAGAAAAACTGATGTCAAATGCCTCAAATAAGTGACACGGTTTGTCTTTATGTGTTGACAATTCTTAGATGGTAGTAGAATAAATGAATAATCTTTATAGTCAAAAGCAAAAATTTATGCGTGTGCTTTCCTCCTACGTGCTTGGTTGGGAAAAAGGACAAGAAAAATAAGACTGCAAAATTCAGAAAGCCCAGAACGCGTAGCACGAATCCATTGACCCCCTCGAAGGGTTTATATTTTGTTTTTTACTACCACATCGCTTGATTATTTGCTAGTTGTGCATGGAACCCGGAGAAATTCGAATTGGTTTTTCCTTGCCGTTCTTCTTTTATTTGGATAATTAATCAAAATTGAGTTTAACGTGAAAAGTTATTAATGGCATTTGGGAAAGAACATGGTAAAAACTAAAAAGGGTGCTATAAGAAGAGGGTGAGTACTAAACGAAGACAACATGGACCACGTGTTAAGTATTCCGTCAATTGTCACCGGTGAAAATTTTAAGTGTTGACATTAATAATTGGCATCGATCAAATAATCAGGAAGAAGGGTCCACCGAATGTGGTCCAAATCTTCTCCTTCTTAAAAGGAGAATGTTGTTTGCTTCAACACTTGATATATGGATGAAAATAGAGACTCGTGTATTGAGGTGTTGTCTAAGGGGAAAAATTATGCTTTATATGTACAAAAGTAATTCACGTTGCTTTAATGACTTAAGCGTATGCCTCTAATTTTAATAAATAAATCTAGGGGATGAATTTCCGGCTGAATCTTTTGTTATCATTATCACACTATTTTGTTTGTGAAAAGAGACGACAAATTGATTGTAGAAGCAGTCTCTTTCATTTGTTTAACTTAATTTTATACATATTTAGTTTCGGTTATTATACAGGTGTTATGCATATTTTTAAATGATTTCAAATTAAAAGAAAACAATAAAATACTTTTAATATAGTCGAAAGATTTTGAATTTAAAAAAATGCAAAAATTTAAAAGAAGAAAAAATAATTTGCAAAAAAAAAAAATATATTATAAAAAAGTAAATTACAAGAATTTTAAAATAAAAAGTAAAAATATAGAAGGAATCCTACAGAAAAGAAATTCGAGGCAGATTTAGAAAGTCGCTAGTATGTGAGTGTACGTGAGTATTTTTCTGAGAACGAATTTTAATCTTTTGATGCTACTAAACCTTTTAAATTTATAAAGCAACCCAACCAATCTTATTTCGCCAAGTGTCACACCTCGAAGGATTCAAAAAAGTTATTCCTGTCAAACGCAAATCCAAGTAACTGTTCCCTTCGCACATGTTGTCTTTGATCTCCATATTTCGACGTGTAAACTTCACGCTTCGACAATTTTGAGTGAATTGAGACCTTCGGTATCGATTTTCATCTTCTTGAGTCGACATCCCAGATTAATCCAATCGATCGAAAATCTTCGACCAACAAATTGTCCCTAAGATTATTATTGTCATCGAAATTTTTAATAAGATGAAAATAGTTAATCCTAAATAAATTTCATTCAATACCAATAATAATTAAAAGAAAAAAAAAGTCCATTCTCATGCTTAATAACTGCATTAATAAGCACGACCCCATTAATTGCGAACATTACGCATGCCATTAATTAAATACATTTCAATTTTTTAGGGTTATAAATTTATGAAGAGCAACTTTCCCTTCAAAAATTCAAAAATTTTCTCTGAGTCCGTTTATCTTAAGAAAACTATCCTTTCAACTTCTAACTCCATTTTTGCCGCTACAAAGGGATTCAAGTTTTAATCCTTACTTTCCTTCTTCATTTTACTAGTATGTTCCTCTTTTTTTTCTCACTTTTATTATAATGAACAACTTCTATTCAATTTTTAATTCATGAAATTGAATGACAACCTTGTTTAATCGCTAGGGTTTTTACACAAGCATGAGATTATTTCTTCTACATTCTACTAAAATCAACATTGAATCTTTTTTTTCTTTCAGTTTTATGCAAGAATGGATGCCTCTCCTTCTATAGTATCATCCCCATCAAAAAATAAAGGAAAACAAATTGAGAAACACAAAGAAAGAAAAGAAACTACAAAACTCTTTAAATATTCAAATTTAAAAATCTTTTCTACTGATGCAGATATTGTCATTGAAGACCCAGAAGATACCACTAATGGCAAGAAAATTTTATTTTCCTTTTCTGTTGATAATGAACTTCATTGTTTCCTTAGCCTTTTGAACAAGCAAAAAAGATTTTTCACTATTTTTTGAGTAGTGAAAATCAGGATTCGCTAATCAAACAGAACTTTTTTGTTGCCCCTTTTTTTGATAATTCTCATCCATTTCGTAACAATTCCAAGACTTCTTTCAAAGGTGCAAATTTTTTTGCCTGGTTTCAAATATTAGAACCTTTTAAAACCGGTGCAAGAAAATTTTGAGGAATCTATGACCTTCTCAAACTTTTACAATACCAACAATCAACTCATCATTGGATAATCGGAGCTACTTATATTTTTGGAGCAAAACAACTAACAATTTTTATTTACCATGTAGTATGGTGGGTCCCACTCTCTTTGATATAGCAACTATCATAAGACTCCCATCAAATGGCCTTACAATTACTTTTGACATGAAGCCTGAACACATATACAACATCATCGAAAAAAGTTCTTATGGCTTAATGTCATAGGAGAACAACGTACACCAGTTACAAATGATGAACATGTGGCCTTCCTTTACTATTGGCTTAATGTCATAGTTTTTTATTCAAGAAACGTCTCAATGCGAAAATTATATCCCTTTTGCTGTCCTCATTCATGAAAAACAGAAGTTTAACCTACCTTTGCTTCTTCTAGGAAATTTGTATGATGAATTGGGTCAAATAGTCGATAGTCTCCATACCATATCCTCAATCAGTGCTGGAGGGCCACTTTGGTTGCTACAACTTTAGCTAAATGCAGTTTTTGAAAAACATATGAAACACAAAGGAGGGACACTTCTTCCCGAGAAACCAAGCACCGAAGGCCTCCGATTGGTTACCTTACAACCAAATTTCATCCATTCACACTCGACCACTAAATATTTTTGGGAAGTTTTTGCCAAGCTTTATTCAAGCAAACATTTCCAAAGTGAAGATTTAAATTTTACTCCATTTGTCGACCGTAAATGTGGACCAACTTGGTTTCGACGCCCAATGGTTTGAAAGAACAACGATGATAATGGTCAGCACTTGAATGACGAAATGTGGTCGAACTTCCTTATAATTCAAGTGGTATCGACAGGTATACCTCAATATAAAAAAATACCAATTTTAATAAATCGACAAATTCCTTGAGCATAATGAGAAACATAAAAAAATTACTTCCCACTTTCTTTTGTTTGCATAGTGATAAACCCCGTTTTGAGGGTTTATCTTGTGTTGTATCTAGAGCATTTTTGCTAACCTTTTCTCACATTTATTCAATAAAATAGCATAGTTTAATAATTGTCTCCTAATTTGTGCTCAAATATGAAAACATACTTTTAGACCCTTGATTTGATAATTTTAATCTTTCTTTGATTCCACTAGATGCCTTGATGTGTTTGCTAGTGATTTCAGATTGAAAAGGGCTAAAAATGGATGAAAGGAGTGAAGAGAAAGTATACAAGGTGAAAAAGTCATGAAAAGCCAAAGATTTGGGATACGTCCATGGACGCACACGCGCACTAGACGTATACGCGCGGACCGCGCAAAAATCCATGGACGCGCAGGCGTGCTGTACGCGTACGCGTCGATGCTGGCACGTGATTTTTGAGTGAAATCATGCCCAGCGAATTCACAGAGGCTGTGGGACCCAGTTTGGAACCAACTTTGGCGCCAAAATGCTTAAAAGGACCTAGGATTGAAGGAAAAGGGGGGGATCCCATCATTTTAGACATTAGGACTTTAGATCTAGTTTTAGAGTTAGTTTTATAAAGAGAGAAGCTCTCTCTTCTCTCTAGAATTAGGATTAGGTTTAGGTTAGAATTTCTTAGATCTAGGCTTTAATCTTTGCTTTCATCTACTTCTACTTTTCAATTCTACATTCCTACATCTTGTTCTTCTATTCTCTTGTTGTAATTTCCTCTATTTTGTTTCCATACTTTGTAAGTTGATCTACTCTTGTTCTTCTTATTTTCTTTTAATGCAATTTGAGGTAATTCATGTTTTAATTGTGTTTTTTATTAATTGTTGTTGTTAATTCTTTGCAATTAATTGTTGTTAGATTTCATTCTTGTTGTCAATTTACTATGCTTTCCCTTTATGCCTTCCAAGTGTTTGATAAAATGTTTAGAAGGATGTTAGAGTAGAACTTTATGTTCTTGGCTTGAAAAGGTAACTTAGGAACTCTTGAGTTACTAATATTCGAGTGATTGATGATTGATAGCCGTTGATTCTAGCTCTCATTAATTCAATTAGTGAATCGTTAGGACCTGTGGACTTGGATTGATATAGCTCATTTGACCTTCCTTTACTTGTTAGAGGATGATTCAATGGGATTGATCATTGCAATTATCATGTTGTGATTAGTGATAAAGATAGAGATCCTTGACCATCAAACCTTGCCAAAACCGCTTTATCATTTGTTTTCCATTGTAATTTACTTTTCTTGTTCCTTATCCAAAACTCCAAAATATACAACTCATAACCAATAACAAGAATACTACCCTGCAATTCCTTTGAGAAGATGACCAGAGGTTTGAATACTTCAGTTATTAGGATTAATTAGGGGTTTGTTACTTGTGACAAACAAATTTTTATATGAAAGGATTATTGTTGGCTTAGAAACTATACTTGCAACGAGATTTCATTTGTGAATTCTTTACCAACCAAAAAATTCAATAATCACATAGATTACATTACCAAGTCATTTGTTGATTGGTGGGGGAACTACTATTCCCGCTACGATCGAACATTGGAAAACATTTTCCAAAGACTTATCAAATCTCCTACAGATTTCCTCGATATCTCAACTTCCAAAGCTTCGAAAAGGAAAGCCGAAGCACCTCAACACCAGGAAAGAAAAAGAAATGAAAAAATTCACCATGAATCAAACAAACTGATAAGGTAACTTTTAAAGTTTTTATTCTATCTTCCTCTCAATATAAGTTTTCGCATATTTCTTTTAATCATATCACTGTACAGGGAAGAACTTCACCTCAAAAATCGATCGATAAACCCACTGACATGTCGACAGCAAACACATCAAACAATTCAAACACATCAATTGCGTCCTCAAATACTTCGAACTCAAGTAACATTTCCACAGACTCGATGCACTCTTCAAGCTCACTTGCTCGAGAAGCTGAGGTATATCGATAACTCTCTATTTTTATTTCAACAAAATCATAGCATCAAATACTTGTTTTCGACACTTATCGCTAACCACTTTAAGTTGAAAAATTCATCAAAGAACCAGCTTCAAATCTGAATGCAACAACAACCAAGAGTAAATCTTCAGTCATAGAAAATAAAGAAAAATCACCTTCCTCATCATCAATTGGGCATGTTTGTCACACTATCTACAAAATGAAAAGGAGGTCGATCAATCTAACAAAGAAGAAGATGCCGGAGCTCAATAAGAAAAAGAACAACCTTCAAAAACTCAATCCATCAAAAATGAAGCTTCCCCTGAAAGGATCGATGTTGATCTCACCACCCTTTCCTCCCCTTCTATTGAGAAGATTCCATTGAAAAAACCAAAGAAAAACATTGAACTCATCTCTCAAGCTAATCTACAAGCTAGTGAAACAACAACTCACGTCGATAAAGCCAAACCTACTGGTGCGTGAAATTAGAACTCGCATAGCTGAACTGGCAAGTGAATCAGATCGTCCAAGTAATGCCTCAGGTGAGTGAGGGTCGATCCCATGAGGATTGTCGGATTGAGCAAGCAATGGTTCTCTTGCAGATCTTAGTCAGGCGAATAGAAAAGAGTGGTTGTTGTAGAAACTCATCAAACAAAATAAGAACGAAGGTAATACCAACTTGATGTAGAAACAATGATAAGAACGCAGTTAAGGCCTCGGAGATGCTTGTTCTTCTGGATTAATGCTCTTTACTAACTACTTTAACAATGAGTAATCCATTCAATGGCAAGGCTGTACGTGATTAAAGTCAGGGCCAGTGGTCATTAATCTCTGCTGATCCACATCAAATGCCACACCAATGGTCAATTGGTTTGAACAAGGGTGAAGCTCACACAATTCAATTTTTAATGATCCTACTCAAAACACCACAGACAAGGTCGTATCTTCCGGATTGGAGAACAAAGCTCTATGATTCTAGCCTTAGCGCCACAGAAACCTCAATTACCCATGACTAACAGAATTTTATGTCACATATCCTAATTAGCCCAGATACTCTATTGGAATATGTGATGGATTCTCAAGCTGCAGCTCAATACTATCCTGCCAAGGACTCGTAAGAACTCATGTAGAATAAGGGGTCATACGCCAGTTCCACCCCAGATTCATAAGGATGAAGAATAAAAATGCATCATAGAATGAAATCAAACATATGTTAAAGTAGAAAAGTAATGATATTAATCCATACGATTGAGCAGAGCTCCTATCCTTAACCTAGGAGGGTTAGCCGCTCATAATGTACAAAGAAAATAGAAGTAATGTATGTGCTTCTCCCCTCCTGGGAGGCATCCTCCTCAGAAGGAAGGAAGTCCCTTATTTATAATAAAAAATCTAAGACTAAACCTAAAAGATATTGTTTTTAATTAAAAATTATAAAAAGAAAATAAAATAAGCTAAGAAGTGCTAAAATTCACTTTGGGGCCCACTTGGTGAGTGTTTGGGTTAATGCCTGACATCTTACTTGAGTTTTGGGCGTTCAACTTTGGTTCCTGCTCCCTGGCTGGCGTTAAATGCCAGTTTGGGCATTCAACTTGGGAGGTTGGTCTTGTTTGGGCGTTGAACGGCAGAAAGGGGGGTATGTTGGGTGTTTAACGCCCATTTTGGGTAGTCCTTTCCAAAAAAAAAAGTATAAACTATTATATATTGCTAGAAAGCCCTAGAAGTTAGCTTTCCAATGTCGTTAAGAGCATGTCAATTGAATCTCTGTAGCTCTAGAAATACTTATTTGAATGCACGGAAGTCAGGATTTGACAGCATCTGCTATCTTTTCTTTGCCTCTGAATCAGACTTTGCCAAAACTTGCCATTTTCACTCAAAGATCACCTAAAATATAACTAAACCTAAAAACTCAAAGTAGCATTCAAAATGTGATTTTTGCACTAAAACCATCTAAAACATAATAAAACTTAACAAAATATAACTAAAAACACTAAGAAAATATTACCAAAAAGGGTATAAAATATCCACTCATTACCTACTGATAAAGCTAATCTCAATACTGACACTTATAAAAAATGCATTCAACCTGTATTGAATCAAGTTCCCAGCCTATAAGAAACTGATTTAAAAGAACTCATTTCAGTTGTTTCCAACTTATCTCATAAAGTGGACATGATATCTCAGGCATCATCTGTCGAAAGGTCACCAGGAGGGTCTCAACTTCCAAAAGAGTTATCCCCTTGTGCTCTTGAAGGTTTTGATACACCACAATTTTATGGTTTATTTTGTATTGAATTTGGTGGATTTTATCAACTTTTTCTACATTTATTCACTAACATAGCATAATTTTGTAAATTCTCCCTAAATTATGCTTGACGGTGGGATTTTTGCTAGTAAAGAATTTGTAAAAATATAGTCGCGTTGTAAGCATAGATTCTAAACCAACAGAAAATCCCTTCATACAAATATTTGGTTGTCACAAGTAATAAAACCCAATAAATTTATAACCGAAGTATTCAAAGCTCGGGTCGTCTTCTCAAGGAATTACAGGGAGGTATGTTCTTATTATTGGTTATAAGTCTTGTAAATTGGGGGTTTTGAAAGTAAGGAAGAAGTATGTTAATTGACAGGTAAAATAAATAAATAACTGTAAAATAAACTCTTGGCAAGGTATGAAAACTGGAAGTCCTATCCCAATTATCCTTATCAATTGTTATGAGAATTGGATTTTTCTCCCACTAAGTTAAACTCTAGCTATGAAGGTAAGTCAAGTGGATGGAATAAGTTTGGTTCCCCAGGTCCTAGTCTTTCCTTGGAAAGGCTAGAGTTAGTGAAACTCGAATTAATTCTTGAAAAATTCCAATTTTCAGTCAACAATGAGTTTGACAACTCAAGAGTTACCAATTAATCAACGAAGGCCAAAAGGGAAGAAAATATACTCGAATGAAAATAAATTGGATAAAGCCAAAGCATCCATAACATATAAGTCTGAAATACCTCAATTTATATTAAATAAAGAAAATCCTAACATGAAGGGGCAAAAGCCAAATAGGCAACATAAGTAATACAAGCATCAAAGTATCTGAAGGTAAAAGAGAAATATAAAGTAAAAAGAATATTGAACCTGATGAAGAATTGAAATCCTAAATCCTTTAAGAGGAATTCTAATCCTAAATCCTAAGAGAGAGGAGAGAACCTCTCTCTCTAAAAACTACATCTAAATTATGAAAAGTGAAAACTACTCTCTATCTCATTGTCACACACCCTCTATGAATGCATTCCCCCACTTCATAACTTCTAATCTGTGCCTATTGGATTTGGATCTGGGCCAAAAGGGCCCAAAAGTCGCTGGAAACGAGATCTGTAAATTCTGCAGATCGCGCACGTCACGCGTCCGCGTGAGTCACGCGGTCGCGTCATGCGGTCGCGCCAGTCATACACCCGCGTCAGTTGTATTTTGCAAGTCACGCGTTCGCCTCATCCATGCTCTCGCGTCGATTCTCTTTTGTGTGAACCACGCGTTCGCGTCGTCCATGCGGACGCGTCACTGCCAGTTGCTCCAAAACTCCAATTTGTGCTTTCCTTCCATTTTTGTATGTTTCCTTTCCATCCTTTAAATCATTCCTGCCCTATAAAACCTGAAAGTACTCAACACACAAATCACGGCATCGAATGGTAATAAAGGATAATAAATTGAATAAGTCATGCAAATCTAGTTATTATTCATCTATATATAAAGCTTTACATGTAGTTAAATTAATTCACATTCTCAAGGAATCATATACGCATAGCCAACCTTAGATAATGTTAAAGCACTTTTACAATTGATATGGGTAAATAAAATATTTTTCAAACTTGCAAGACAATTAACAATATAGGTAGAGATATATGGTGATGAGCTATTGAACCCTCACTGGATTTTGTGTTTACTCTCTAGTCACTCAGTGTCTATTGGGTTAATCACTTTAATCTTCTTTTTATCCTTGCCTTCTATAACTTTGTTCTTCATCTAACCAATCAACAATTATAGAATATAGACATACAAAAATCATGAGGTCTTTTCAAGGATGTAATGGAGCCAAGGTAGAGGTAAGGGTATATGTATAAGGCTAAGTGAGCTAAATAATTGAACCCTTGATTAGTCTAAGATCTCACCTAACATATACATACTTTATACAATTTAAAATGCTTTACCTAACTACCCAAATTTTTTCCACTTTTGTATTGCATGCTCATGTATCAAACTTATTTTTGAATTTTGTCCCATGTGCATTGATTTTTTTTTATTTTGCATTTAGGGTAATATATTTTTTTTGTATCCCCTTATTTAATTACTTAATAAAAATTGTTTTTTTTTTTATTTTTTTTAATGCACATGGTAATTTAATTATTTTGATTTCACATGAGCATGCTTCCCAAATTTTCAAATAACTTATTCAATTTAATTTCCTACTTTTTTCTATCATCCTATGTTCCCATAAAATTTTCCACACTTAAATTATACACAATTTTTATCTTAAGCTAACCAAGGATTCAACTTGGGGTTTTTATTTTGTTTTTCTGCTTAAGGCTAGTAATGTGGTTATAAAACAGAAGGGAATTAAAAAGCTCAAGGGGGCTAACAAGGATGGCATAAAAGGTAGGCTTTATTTGGGATAAGTGAGTTAATAATCAAACATGGCCTCAATCCTATCTTGGTATGTATCAATATTCTATATTGGATATGTAGATTAACGCAAAGTAAAGAACACCAGAATAAAAAGGAAGGGCGAAGCACACAGGAATAAAAATTATGGTCTGAATGTAACCATACAATTAAGCTCAAAACTCACAGGCTGTGTGTTCTCAAGCTCATAAATCATATATCAGTTATGTATGTCATGCAAGTAGAATTTAGAAGTTTCCATTATTCTCAATGTAAAATATATTGGATGGCTTTAAAGTTTTAGTGTTCCTCCTTGATGAAATGTTGTTAACTAACTAACATGTAATGCTATATACACAAGGGGTGTGGATTGATTCTGTTAAAGTCTCTAGCTTACTTCTTTTTTATTTTCAATCAAATCAACTACCATATGCTAAAAAGGGTAAACTATACTAATTAATCCACTTAATATATAACTAGTAAACTAAGGTGCAAATCGAGCTAAAATATTCAAGATATATATACAGCCCAAAGTGTATAATACAAAAAGTACAATAAAAGAAAAAGAGAGAAATGTGCAAAAATATAGAAAATAGCTAAGATAAGATAAGAGTCTGTAGTGGTTCACCAAAATAAATAGATGCCAGAGATGGTGACCTTCCCACCCTTAAATAATAGCATCGTCCTCAATGCTCAGTCAAGCAGGGGGGGAAGAAGTGCCATCTCCAGAAGGATGGGCTGTCAGTGTCTCGATGGTAGGCTGAGGGTCTGTAGTCGCTGTGAGGATCGGAGGAGTGGTCTACTGAAACAGGGGCTCTGTCCGTAGAGGAACCTCCGGATCTGCGGTCTGTAGCTGGTGGTGCTCCTCATGATGTGGTGCAGTGTGGCTAGGACCTTCCTGCTCAGCCTGGGTAGGTGCAACCTCCTAGTGATCGCTCACCTCCTCCTCAGATGTGTCGGAGGGCGTGTCGGGCTCGGGGGGAATGACACCACCAGAGCGGATCATCAGCTTGAGGTGCTCATAGCGTCGCTTGTGGCGACGCTCAGACCTCTCAAAAAGTCGCCTGGTGCGACGGTCAGATCTCTCAAACTGCTGCTGGTAATGGCGCTCCATCTGATCTAGGTGATCAAAGAGTCAGTGCACCAGACGGTAGACGGGCTCAGGAGCATGTGGGGGTGCAGTGGGTGGTGCTGGGCCAGTGGAAGCAGAAGGGGTAGCTGAAGAGGTGGCTGCCTCAATAGTGTTAGTGAGAAATGGAGGGTGGTAGCTGAAAGCCAGGAACTTCCGACTGTGAGGGATGATCTTTCGGCACTCTGCGGCGGGGGACTTTTCATCAACAGCCTCCCAAGGTACCTCAGCTCGGCGACCCAACTGAGTAATCAGGTAAGGAAAAGAGAGGGTGCCTCTAACATGGACCCTGGCCATGTAATGCCGGATGAAACGAGGTAGATAAAGGTCCTTACCCGTCATCACACACCAGATGAGGGTAATCATAGCAGCTGGCACCTTTGTCTCTTGAGTGCTCGGCATCACATAGTTGCTTAGAATCTGTTGCCATAGTCGAGCCTCATCATTAAGATATATAAGCCTGATTCCCTTTGGTACCAATGTGCTTGTTCCCATGACCCAAGGAACAGTAGGATCAAGAGTGATGTCCTTCTTTACTGCATCCCAATCAAACCTTATGAATCTCATATCTTCCTCAGCTTTCTGGTAACCATCTGGCTGATCTATTTTAGGTGGAAGATGGAGGATTTCTTCAATTGCTTCCTCAGTAACCAGAATCTGTTTGCCTCTGAGCTGTACTGCATCCAAGGAAGATAGAAAGTAGTTACTGTAGAATTCTCTAGCCCAGGATGAGTTGACCTCAGTTAGGTTCCTCTCCAGGAAGAACCAGCCTCTCTGTTTGATCTGATCTGAGGTGTACTGCTGGAGTTCCTCTGGAATTTTGAGGGTCCTTTCCAGGTGTAGGTTCCTGGCGGCGGCAAAGGTTGGGTATTTCAGCTCATAGTATTTGTTTGCAAATTTTACCGGGTCAGCTGAAGGTACCAACTGATCAGCCTTTTCCTGCGGGGTAAAGTTCTTCTCCCGCCAGGAATCATCATGTAAGATGCCAAGGATGGAACCAGAGGATTTACCTCTTTTCCGTTTTCCAGTGGTGACTTTGCCCTTTTCCCTGCCTTGAGAGTCAGACATCCTGAAAAACAGAATTTCCAAGATATAATTGAGGAGTAAAAGCAGGAGAACAAGTAGGCAAATAACAAGATTGGCAGTAAGTGGCAAAGGAGCAGTAGAAAAATGAAATGAGTTAAGTAAATGTATATTTTGGATTGTTTTGGAGTTGAAAAGCTGAGATGAGAAATCACATTCCAAAATATATTAGAAGTGGAAAGCTTGTTAAATAGAAAAAACAATAATCATGCCGTGAGTGAAATTAATTGAAAGAAGTAGTGAAAAGGTAAAGTGGGAAGTTAGAAAGTTAAAAATCAGTGAGTTAGTAAAAAGGAAGTCAGAGTAAGTGACATGAAGATTGGTTTCTAAGTAACAAGAATTTCACAATTTTAAGCAACAGTCAACTCATATTTAAGCAGGAATAACAGGGTATTGATGATGATTCATATAGATATAGGAGTAGTAAAAAGTAAAATCACATCATCAAGAATTCAAATTATTGACCAGGAAATCAAAAATAAGAAGAATGCGGGCCCATGCATTCAAGAATAGGTTTGGTATTCGTGGAGCAATTCAAAAATGAGAATTTTCAAAACCAATACTTGAATGTAGAAGGAAAAGTAATTTGCAGAAAATTGGGCAGCATTCCGGCTAAAATTGGACGTTCCCGAAAAATAGATATCAAGAAAAACAGTTTATATGAGATTAACAAATGCTGCAAACAGTCACAAACAGTAGGAATAGTAAAGAATAGTCCAGTAGCATGAACATAGCAGATGAACAGTATGAATAACACAGCCAGAATAAAATTGCAGAACAGATAAACAGGTAACAAAAATGGTGCAATTATCAGGCCTAAATCCACTATCCAGATCCTAGCTACCTAACCACCTAGAATCCACTACAAACATGCATCTCTATCTAGCCTATTCGGAACAAAATTTGAAAAATGAACTAATGAGTCGCAAGAAAGAATTGCCGTATGGCAGAACCTGGTGCGTAAAAAGCAATGAGATGGAGCAGAGATGAGGGCAGATGGGTGATGATGCGGCGGTGCTGGGTGAAGCACGACGGCGTGGCGGTGGGGCAGTGGCCATCGGAGGTAGGCTGCGGTGGGGGGGGGTAGTGGACTAGAGTGAGAGGTTAGAGAGAGAGAGGGGGTTGGGGTTTGGGGACACCACGGGGAAAGGGTTCGCGTGACATAGGGTTAGTGATCGCGAATCCACGCGAACGCGTGGAGGATGCGATCGCGTGAGTAGGGTGAATTAGGGTTGACGCGGATGCGTGGTCGACGCAATCGTGTAGGCTGAGTATAAGATAGGTGACGCAGACGCGTGAAGCACGCAAATGCGTCGCTGATATTTGTGCTAGACGCAAGATTCCAGCGTCGTTTCAGTGCAACTCTCTGTTTAGTTTGGGGGTCAAAATCTTCGCGTGACGCGATCGCGTCGCTCACGTTTTCGTGTGGTGTGGGTGTTATGTAGGTGACGCGTTCGCGTCGGAGGTGCATACGCGCGGGTTGTTTGGTGCTACACGCACCATAGCCGCACGATTCCAGCCCAACTTTCTGGGCGTTGGATCTTCACGTTGATATCCAGATCACGCGTTCGCGTGGGTGACACGTACGCGTGAGAGGCCTTTTTTTTGCAACTGACGCGATCGCGTGGGGCACGCGGTCGCATGGGACAATTGTGTTAAAGGCATGCCTCCAGCATTGCTTCAGCGTGACTCTCTGTTCACTTTCCTTTTCTTTTAATGCACTTGTGACGCGGACGCGTCAGCAACGCTGTTGCGTCGCGTGCTCTCTCTTCTTCTTTTTTTCTTTTTTTATGCAGTATGCAAAATGCAAAATGCAGTGAATGTCATGCAAAAATTCAGGTTCAAACAATATTCAAAAACAGAGAAAAATAGAGGGGGAATGATCATACCATGGTGGGTTGTCTCCCACCTAGAACTTTTAGTTAAAGTCCTTAAGTTGGACATTTGATGAGCTTCCTGCTATGGTAGCTTGTGTTTGAATTTGTGCAGAAATCTCCACCAGTGTTTGGAATGCCAACATCCTCCGGGGTCCCAAACAAGGTACGTAAAGCCCTTAGGTGAGTTCAAACAGGCTTGCAGGCTCCCAGAGTGTTGACTGGTAGAATAGATTCCAGGATCCCAAACTCTACTTTTACACCCGTTTTTGTCTTGATCTGTATTTTTTCAGCCGGGTGATAAGTAATCTGAATTCTCATTGCAGTGACCAAACAACTTCCGAGATCCTTCTAATTGAGCTTGACACCAATTCTTGCACCTTAAATTGAAGTGCGAAGCCTCATTGAATCTTGCATACCAGCTCTGAGTGCGAGTCATTTCCCTTTTGCTCTTAAAGCCGCAAAGAGCTCTAAGCTGGCCATCTGTTTTAAGTAAACCATATTCAAGTGGAAAATTAAAGATAAAGGTCAAGGATTTTACCCACTTAAAGTTTGTGTTGGATGGTAATGGCCTTGGGATCAGTGTTTTCAGTGGTTTTGCAAACTCTACTCCCTTGTGGTCTTCTGTGAATTCCTCCACTTCTTAGCAAATTTCTTCCATTTCAACCATGTCTTGATCAAAGTCACCGATATCTTCCTCATCACTTGAGTCATAATTGGGAGGTTGAGAAAAGTCGACCTCTGTATCATCTTCGTATTCACTTGGGGAAGATTCTTCTGTCTCAAAGAATTCACTTGCGGATGCAAGTTCATTACTAGGAGAACTTGACTTGTGACTATCATCATCAAGAAAACGTGCGTCTTGGGTTATTTCGTCTAATTCTTCATAAGATATCTGTCTTGGGGGTTGTGCACTATCCTCCTTAGCATCAATTGTAACGTCGTCGATGGAATTCTCCACAACTCTGGATTCCTGCGGAGGTTCAGCATCTCCTAAATCTTCAACCAAATCTTCTTCTTCTACAATGACAGCGTCCTCTACTTGTTCCAGTACGAAGTTATGCTCTATGCTGTCCACTGGAGTTTTTAGCATCTTCTTTGTGCTGCGTTCTTCATTGGATTCTCCACATGAAGCCATGAGAGTCTGTTGAGGGGCTGAACGTCTGGAAGATAATTGATTTATTGCTTGCTCCAATTGATGAAGGGTTGCATTAAATTGGTTTACTGATTCTTCGAAGTGAACCTATGATTCTTGGCTTGATGGATATGAACATGGTGTATAGGGGAGTGGTGGTTCTTGGGAGTAATTGGATTGGCATTGGGGCGGATAAGGATCATATGGTGGCGAATGGTGAAAAGAAGCTTGTGACTATGGTGGGTTAAGGTTATGCTGAAAGGATGGTCTCTGAGCATAGGGTGGGGCTTGTTGGTAGCTACAAGGTGGTTCACCAAATCTATCAGTTGGGTATGCATTATAGAATGGTCTCTGTCCATGATATCTAAGAGGGTGTTATTGCCTAAAAGGGTGATCAGATCCTCTTGGCTCCATCCATCTTTGATTGCTTAGACCTTGATGCATAGTCTTGTTATAGCTTCCATTCCTTTCAACAAAAGTAGAACCAAACTCAAAGCGAGAGGGGTGAGAATTCATAGTAGTTATCAGAAATGAAGGGGGAAGAGAAAGAAACAAAGAGACAAGTAAAAGAAAAAAATATTTACAATAACCAATAATAAGGCACACGTTTGCAATTCCCCGGCAATGGCGCCATTTTGACGTTGGGATTTTTGCTAGTAAAGAATTTGTAAAAGTATAGTCGCATTGTAAGCATAGATTCTAAACCAACAGAACATCCTTTCGTACAAACATTTGGTTGTCACAAGTAACGAAACCCAATAAATTTATAACCGAAGTATTCAAACCTCGGGTCGTCTTCTCAAGGAATTGCAGGGAGGTATGTTCTTATTATTGGTTATGAGTCTTGTAAATTGGGGGTTTTGAAAGTAAGGAAGAAGTATGTTAATTGACAGGTAAAATAAATAAATAACTGTAAAATAAACTCTTGGCAAGGTATGAAAACTGGAAGTCTTATCCCAGTTATCCTTATCAATTGTTATGAGAATTGGATTTTTCTCCCACTAAGTTAACCTCTAACTATGAAGGTAAGTCAAGTGGATGGAATAAGTTTGGTTCCTCAGGTCCTAGTCTTTCCTTGGAAAAGGCTAGAGTTAGTGGAACTCGAGTTAATTCTTGAAGAATTCCAATTTTTAGTCAACAATGAGTTTGACAACTCAAGAGTTACCAATTAATCAACCAAGGCCAAAAGGGAAGAAAATATACTCGAATGAAAATAAATTGGATAAAGCCAAAGCATCCATAACATATAAGTCTGAAATACCTCAATTTATATTAAATAAAGAAAATCCTAACATGAATGGGCATAAGCCAAATAGGCAACATAAGTAATACAAGCATCAAAGTATCTGAAGGTAAAAGAGAAATATAAAGTAAAAAGAATATTGAACCTGATGAAGAGTTGAAATCCTAAATCGTTTAAGAGGAATCCTAATCCTAAATCCTAAGAGAGAGGAGAGAACCTCTCTCTCTAAAAACTACATCTAAATTATGAAAAGTGAAAATTACTCTCTATCTCATTGTCACACACCCTCTATGAATGCATTCTCCCACTTCATAACTTCTAATCTGTGCCTGTTGGATTTGGATCTGGGACAAAAGGGCCCAAAAGTCGCTGGAAACGAGATCTGCAAATTCTGCAGATCGCGCACGTCACGCGGTCGCGTCATCTGGAGTGTTGCTCTACCACGCGGTCGCGCCAGTCATGCGCCCGTGTCAGTTGTATTTCGCCAGTCACGCGTTCGCCTCATCCATGCGCTCGCGTCGATTCTCTTTTGTGCGAACCACGCGTTCGCGTCGTCCATGCGGATGCGTCACTGCCAGTTGCTCCAAAACTCCAATTTGTGCTTTCCTTCCATTTTTGTATGTTTCCTTTCCATCCTTTAAATCATTCCTGCCCTATAAAACCTGAAAGTACTCAACACACAAATCACGGCATCGAATGGTAATAAAGGATAACTAAATTTGATTATTTGAAAGCATAAGGAACATATTTTCTCATATATCACATCATAAGGAAGGGAAAGTGAAACCATGCAATTTACATGAATAAGTAGGTGAAGGGTTGAATAAATCACTTAAATTGAGCTCAATATACATAATGAAATATGGGTTTATCAATGCTTAAGAGTAAAAACATGATTTTTAGACCCTTAATTTGCTAATTTTAATTCTCTTTGATTCCACTCGATGCCTTAATATGTTTGTTAGTGTTTTCAGGATTAAGAGGTAAGGAATGGATCAAAGGAGTAAAGAGAAAAGCATGCAAGATGGAGAATTCATGGAAAATAAGGATTTGGAAGATTCAAGGCGATGCGTATGCATGATAAGGAAAGTTTCCAAGTGATGCGTATGCGTGACCCATGCATACGCGTGACAAGCAGCACGTGACCTCATTAAAGGCAATACGCTAGGGGAAATTTCTGAGCTCACTGAGGCCCAAATCCAACTCAATTCTGAAGTATTTGAGGCAAAATTCAAGAGGGAACAAGGGGAGAGCAATTGGGATAGTTTAGAAACATGCTTTAGGTCATGTCTAGAGAGAGAAGCTCTCTCTTCTCTCTAGAATTAGGGTAGATTAGGTTAGATTTCTCTTATGTTTAGGTTCAATTGTTGTTTTGATTTGTTTTTCTTTGCAATTTATTGTTCTTGCATCTTTGATCCTTTAGTTCTACTTGTTATTTCCTTTTATTTGTTGCCTTTATGTTCATGCACTCTTGTTGATTTTAATTTCATATAATGCAATTTATGTTTTCATGTTTCTAATTGTTTAATTGAGTTGTTATTGTTATTTTCTTGCATTGGGTAGTTGTAGAATTTATATTTCTTTCTAATTTACTATGCTTTCCTTTTAGTGCCTTCCAAGTGTTTGATAAAATGCTTGGTTGATTTTTAGAGTAGATTTTGGTACTCTTGGCTTGTGATTGAGGACTTAGGTCCCTTGAGATTATTGATGTCCTGTTCCATTGGTGATTTATGGTTGTTAATTGGTTCTAGGACCAATTATGTTCACTTGACTTTCCTTCAATTGTTAGAGGATAACTAAGTGGAATTAATCCTTTGTAATCACCATGTTGTGGTCAATGATCCAAGATAGGAAACCTTGACTCTTGATCCTTGCGATGAGTAGCCTTTTAGCATTTATATTTCTTTAATTGTTGGTTTTATTTTCTTGTCTATCAAACCCAAAAACCCCAAAATATACACCCATAATCAATAATATGCATACTTCCCTGCAATTCCTTGAGAGACGACCTGAGATTTAAATACTCTCGATTTTTATTGGGTTTGCTTAAGTGACAAAAAAATTAAACTTTGATTGAGGGTTGATTGTTGGTTTGGATCTATACTTCGACGAGATTATTTTTGTGAAATTCCTAACCGACATTTATCCTCCATCAAGTTTTTGGCACCGTTGCCGGAGAATTGCAATGTGCGCTTGTTATTGGTTATTGTATATATGTTGATATTGTGAATAGCTTGATTTTTGGTTTGTTTGTTAGTTTTTGCTAGCTCTAGGACTTTGTTTGCTTATTTCTTATTAGTTTTTGTCTTTGTTTTTTCTTGCTACTATGAATTCTCACCCTTTTGGCTGAGTATGGTTCTAACTATGTTGTAGGAAATGGGAATTACAATAAGAGCATGCATCAAAGATGGGATAATCAAAGGTGGGAGGAGCCTCAAACTTATGGACAACCTCCATGGCAACAACCCCCTCTAATATACTATGAACAAAATCCATTCCATGATACATACCAATCCAATGGCTATGGTGGACCTTCTTGTGGTTATCAACCACAACCATATGCCTATGAACCCCCTCCTCAATATAGCCCTCAACCACCATACTCACAAGTCCCATACCACCAAACACCTCTATATGACTTTAACCCTTATCTATCATACCAACCATCATATGAGCCATATGAACCATATATAGAACTACCACAACTCCAACATCAATACTCCCAAGAACCACCTCAATATACACCATCTCTATACCCTTATTAAGATGAACCACCTTCCTATTATGAACCCTTTCCTCCAAACAATGAACCCTCATATCCACTCCAATCCCCAATAGATGACCCCCTTTGTACCATTCTCCAGGAGAAAAAGGGGCTTCATACCATTCTTCAAGAGTGACTTGAATTTCAAAGAAGGCAAGAAGAATTCATGGCTACCTTGACCAAGGTAATAACGAACTTAGCCTCCCAACACCTATGCACTCAAGGCACTCCCATAGCCACATGTGAAGAATCAAATGAAGAACATAGTATGAAAGAAAGATTGGAAACTCTGGTGGAGAATGAGAAATGGGACTTTGTATTAGAACAATTGGAGGAAGCTATAATTGTTGAAGAGGAAGAAGTGGTTGAAGATTTAGGAGATGATGAAAGTCCATGAGAACCAGAAGTTATAGAGCCCTCTAAGGTTGAAGAGGTTGATCAAGAAATGGATTCAATCATTGATGAGTTCTTGTATACACTCATTAATCCTCTTAATGATTTTGTTGAATCCTCTCATATTGGACTTGAGTTAGAGGTCAAAGAATAATGTCCACAACCTCTCATACCCTTAGTAAGCAATGAAGAAGAGATTGGATAACTTGCAAGATTGTTGGAAACAGGTCTCCCCAAGCCATCACCATCCATTTTTCATTCAAGTGGGTAAATCTCTCATCCCTAAGCTTTACTTTCCCACTTGAATATGGTTTGCTTGAGACAGATGGTCAACTTAAAAATATTTGGAGATTGAAGAGCAAGAGAGAGATGTTTCATGGATGGAAATATTATTCTAGATTCATTATGGTTGGAAGCTCAAATTCTAATTACAAGGGTTGGTGTAGAGCTAGATTGCTTGGATCTATGAATTTGTTTGGATGCTTAAGTGAGAATTCGGATTGCTTGCCATCCAATTGAAATTGTAATGATCAACTTGAAGATGGGTGTAGAAACAAGATTTGGGATCCCGGCATACAAGAGGATTAACTTTGGGAGCCCTTTGGAATATTGGAGCTTATTGGAAGTCCAAGCATTAGTGGGAGTTCAAGGATGAGTACAAGCACAAGCCACCATGACAAGAAGCTCACCAAAATGTCCAACTTAAGTACTATAAATAAAAGTGCTAGGTGGGAGACACCCCACTATGGTAAACTCTTTCTATTCTCACCTTAAATGGTAGTTGTTTGATTAGTTTTACACTTTACTTTGTAGGTTGCTTGTTTTGAGTTTCATCTTTGTTTGAATTACATAGTATAGCATTTGAGAAAAAAAATTTCAAAAATATAAATATTTTTCCTAGATTTGAATTTTGGTTGGTTTTAGGAATATAAATAGTGGGTGGGAGTGTGATGCGGTATTTTACAACCCACAAACTAACCGACAAGTGCACCGGGTCATACCAAGTAATAACTTACGTGAGTAAGGGTTGATCCCACGAGGATTGATGGATTAAGAAACAATAGTATTTGATACGATTAGTTAGACAAACAGAAAATAGTGTTTGGAAGTTCAAAAGCATTAACAGTAAATTTGGAATATTAAAGACAGGCAGATAAATAAGTTGGGAATAAAATATTGAGAAAACAGTTAAGGCTTCAGAGTTATCTATTTTTTTGGATTGATTTTTCTTACTAACTATTTTAATCATGCAAGATTTAAATCATGGCAAACTATATGTGACTAGACCCTAATTCCTTAGACCTTCCTAGTCTCCTCTAAAATTCATTAACTGCCAATTCCTTGGTCAATTAATTCCAATTAGAGGGTGATGATCAATTTCTAGTTTATATGCCAAAAGAATCCTAATTATCCAAAAATAAAGGGATTATATGTCACATATCCTATTAAATACATACAATTAGAAATTCAGTATAATATGTTTTCAAGCTATTATTCAAGTAAAGAGCTTTTCCAAGTTTTACAAGAACTCAATAGAACATGGGTCATACTTCCGTTTCACCCAAATTCATAAAATAAAGAGCGAAAACAATTATTGAAATATAAATCAAAACATGGATTAAATTAGAAAGATCAAACGAATTAATCCATACAAATAGACAGAGCTCCTAACATTAACACTGGAGGATTAGTTGCTCATGGTTCTGAGAAAAAAAATAAGGATTCTGGTAAAATGTACAAAGTTCCCTAATGGAATCCCCTTAATGGAATGTCCTCAATAGAAGAGAATTATCTCCTTTTTATAACTAATCCTCATTAATTTAAAATCTAATATCTAAAATTAAGATAATATCTTTTCCTATTTTCAAATTCAAATTTGAATTTAAATCAGAATTAACTAACTAATCCGCGTCTTGTAACGTGGGGACCACTTGGCTTCACTGGATCTGCCCCTAACTTGGGTGCTAAAATGTGGCCCAAAAATCACCACCCAGCGGTTTCTGCATTTTCTGCATGTGGCGCATGTCACGCGTACGTGCCAGTCACGCGTACGCGTCGATGGTCTTTTTCGCGAGTCACGCGGATGCGTCGATCACGTGCACGCGTCGCTGAGCAAATCTTCAAATCACGCGTCCGCATCAGTCACGCACGCGCGTCACTGTGGAAAGCTCTAAATCACGCGTACGCGTCAGTCACGGGCACGCGTCACCATGGAAAGCTCCAAATCACGCGTACGCATCAGTCACGCGTACGCGTCGCTCCTTGCTGCCATCTCTTTTGATTCTTGAGCTGCTGAAACTCTATCAAATCCAGTCGAATGCTACCTAAAATAAACAAAATTGCAAAAGACTCAAAGTATCATCCATATTGGCTAAAAGATAATTAATTCTTTATTAAACTCAACAAATTAGATGCAAATTCACTAGGAAAAGATAGGAAAGATGCTCGCGCATCACAACACCAAACTTAAACTGTTGCTTTCTTCAAGCAACCAAAACTAATATAAGCTTAGGATGTGAATTTGCATGAGAATGAGAGTTTGATTAAGCTCATGTCTCTTCTTATAGTGGGGTTTACAACTGTAATCCTGAATAGTTTTGGCATTTCACTTTATCTTTTGAAGTTCAGAATGATTGGAATCCATAGGAACTCAGAATACAGATAGTGTTATTGATTCTCCTAGTTCAATATGTTGATTCTTGAACACAGCTACTTTATTAGTCTTGGCCGTGACCCTAAGCATTTTGTTTTTCCAATATTACCACCGGATACATAAATGCCACAGACACATAACTGGGTGAACCTTTTCAGATTGTGATTCAACTTTGCTAGAGTCCCCAGTTAGAGGTGCCCAGAGTTCTTAAGCACAGTCTTTTTCCTTTGGATTATGACTTTAACCGCTCAGTCTCAAGCTTTTCACTTGACACCTTCACGCCACAAGCACATGGTTAGGGACAGCTTGATTTAGCCGCTTAGGCCAGGATTTTATTCCTTTGGGCCCTTGATGAGCGGATAATTTGTATACTTTTTGGCATTGTTTTTAGTATGTTTTTGATATGATCTAGTTAGTTTTTAGTATATTTTTATTAGTTTTTAGTTAAAATTCACTTTTCTGGACTTTACTATGAGTTTGTGTGTTTTTCTGTGATTTCAGGTATTTTCTGGCTGAAATTGAGGGACCTGAGCAAAAATCTGATTCATAGACCAAAAAGGACTGCAGATGCTATTGGATTCTGACCTCCCTGCACTCGAAGTGGATTTTCTGGAGCTACAGAAGCCCAATTGGCGCGCTCTCAATGGCGTTGGAAAGTAGACATCCTGGGCTTTCCAGCAATATATAATAGTCCATACTTTGCCCAAGATTTGATGGCCCAAACCGGCGTTCAAAGTCACC